>NW_028225184.1:10443482-10455982 GCF_052327205.1 Somniosus microcephalus
ACAGAGTTAACGTTTCGGGTCAATGACCCTTTGTCAGAACTGGAAAAAGTTCGAGATGTAACAGATTTTAAGCAGGTGCAGAGGCGGGGGGAGGGGAGGAAAGAACAAAAGGGAGGGTCTGTGATAGGGTGGAAGGCAGGAGTGGTTAAACATTGCAAATGGGGATGGCAGAATCATCAACAGCTGCCGCCTGAAAAAAATAGGGGTAGAGGTTATGGTCTGAAATTGTTGAGCTTGATGTTGATTCCAGAAGGCTGTAAAGTGCCTAACAGAAAGATGAGGTGCTGTTCCTTGAGCTTATTGGAACAGTGCAAGAAACTGAGGACAGAGAGGTCAGAGTGGGAGTGGAGCGGAGAATTAAAGTGACAAGCAACCGGAAGCTCGGGGTCACCCTTACGGACTGAACAGAGGTGTTCCCAATCTGCGTTTGGTCTCCCCAATGTAGAGGAGACCACATCATGAGCAGCGAATACAGTATACTAAATTGCAAGAAGTACAAGTAAATCACCATTTCACCTGGAAGGAGTGTTTGGGGCCCTGGACAGTGGGAAGGGTGGAGGTATAAGGGCAGGTGTTGCATCTCCTGTGCTTGCACGGGAAGGTGCCGGGCAAAGGGGAAGGGGTGATAGAACTGTGGACCAGGGTGCCGTGGGGGGAGCAGTCCCTTCAGAATGCTGAAAGGAGAGGTGAGGTGAAGATGTGTTTGGTGGTGGGATCACGCTGGAGGTGGCGGAAATGGTGGAGGATGATCCGTTGAATGTGGAGGCTGGTGGGGTGAAAGGTGAGGACAAGGGGAACTCTATCGTGGTTCCGGGAGGGGCAGGGGTGAGGGCAGAAGTGCGGGAGATAGAACAGACACGGTCAAGGCCCGTGTCAACCACAGTAGAGGGGAATCCTCGGCTGAGGAAAAAGGAAGTTTCCGTTGAATTGGACTGGGCTCGGGCCTGCAGCAGCTTTTTCACAATTACTCTGAGCCACGAGCAGCGACGGCGCACAGGCCCAAACAGCAAAGACAAAGTACTTTCCTCCCGGGTTGCCAGCAGCCGGGCCCAGGAGACCCAACCTCCAATCCGGGAGGGTTGGCAGCCCGCAGTGAGGATCGGGCTGTGTCTCCCAGTCACTGTATAGATGGAGGTTTAGAGGGAATTTCCTCCAAACTTCACCCCTCACCAATCCGTGTGAGAAACTGAGGGTAAGTCACAGGTCACCAATATTCAATGTTCAGTCCAACTGTTGACACCAAACTTCTAATCCTGGCAGGATAGGCGCACCAAAGTCAGTGTTCTCAGCCCAACATCCCCAGCATCGAATCTTTGACCACGCTCGATCAGCTCCAATGTACAAGGACAAAACAGTATGCCTAGTCTTGTACTCAATTTTCCTATAGATACAACCCCAAACCCTATTTGCTCTAGCTATCGCTAAACTTTGCTCATGATCTTTAAGGATGTATGCACTAGAATGCCCAAGTCTCTTTCTATCTCCGCCATCTTTTAATGCCTTTCCCTGAAGGGTGTATGAATGTTGAGCATTTGCCCTGCCCACATGCATAACATTGCGCGTATCTAAGTTATATATCATTTTCCAGTCTTGAGCCCAATCACCCAGCACATTAAGATCTGCCTGAAGCAGACGAGCATCATCTACAGTTCTAACACTCGCACAGATCTTGGTATCATCTGCAAATTTGCAGATTGTGCCCAAAACACCTACATCCAGATCATTAATAAAAGTAGTAAAGAGGAACGGTCCCAACACTGATCCCTGCGGGACAGCACTGGTGACCGGTCCCCAAACAGATCCAAATCCATCTAGGACTACTTTTTGCCTACGTCCTGTCAGCCAATTCTGAATCCAGCTCAATATATTACCACTTTGATCTTATAGAGAAGCCTCTTATGCGGTACCTTATCAAAAGCTTTTTGGTAATCTAAGTAGACAATGTCCACTGGACTTCCCTCATCACCAACTTTGTAACTTCTTCAAAAAATACAATTAGATCTGTAAGACATGACCGGCTTTTTATGAAGCCATGTTGGGTGTCTCTAATATGGCCCTCTCTATCCAAGTATTCATATATTGCATCCCCAATGATTCCTTCAAGCATCTTCCCTATTACTGATGTTAAACTAATGGGCCTATAGTTACCCGGGTCTGTCTTGTCACCTTTTTTTAAAGATGGAGACTACATTAGCCTCCTTCCAGTCTATTGGAACCATTCCAGAGTGCAGTGAGCTATTAGAAATACAGGCTAGGGCTGGCACAGCACATGCCCCATCTCCCTGAGGACTCTCGAGTGGATATCATCCAGCCCGGCTGCTCCATCTATTTCCAAGTTCTTAATTCTTTCTAAAACAATCTGTTCATCTATGTTAATACTGGTTTTGTTAGTAAAATTGTTAAATTCTAATAGTTGAGCATCATCTTCAAGGGTGAAGACCGATGCAAAGTACTCATTTAATATTTCCGCCATACCCAATGAGTCCTTTGTAACCTGTCATTGAACACTCTTCAATGGCCCAATACAGACTTTGATAGTTCTCCCACTCTTCACAAGTGAAAAAGCTTTTCCCATTGCTTCCACAGTTGTCTACAATCCTTTTTTCCATGAGCCAGTCAGCCACCTTGGCTTTTTCTGACCACATTTTCTTCTTTTTGACTTTGGGTTCATATTTGTTTTCCACATTTTTTAGCTTGTTCTTAAAAACTTTCCATTTATATTCTATTATATTATATTAAGGGATAGATCAATAGAGATGCAGTGGCAGATATTTAAGGGGATATTTCAGAATACGCAGAATATATACATTCCAACGAAAAAGAAAAATTCCAAGGGGAGGACCCACCATCCGTGGTTAAGTAAAAAAGTTAAAGATAGTATCAAACTTAAAGAAAAAGCATATAATTGCACAAAGATGCGTGGCAGGTCAGAAGATTGGACAGAATATAAAAAACAGCAGAGAATGACTGAATGAAATGATTAATAAGGAGAGAAAAATTAGAGTATGAGAGAAAGGTAGCTAGATATATAAAAACAGATAGTAAGAGTTTCTATAAATATTTCAAAAAGAAAAGAGTCAACAGAGTGAGCACTGGTCCTATAAAAACTGAGTCTGAGGAATTAATAATGGCAAATAAGGAGATGGCAGCTGAATTGAACAGGTATTTTGCATCGGTCTTCAATATAGAGGATACAAGTAACATCCCAGTAACCTCCCTCACACTGTCACTCAGTAACCCTCTCCCCAGCACCCTGTGTTACTGACTGTATCTCTACTGATGTTAATCCAGCTCCCTCACACTGCCACTCAGTAACCCTCTTCCCCAGCGCCCTGTGTTACTGACTGTATCTCTACTGATGTTAATCCAGCTCCCTCACACTGCCACTCAGTAACCCTCTCCCCCAGCACCCTGTGTTACTGACTGTATCTCTACTGATGTTAATCCAGCTCCCTCACACTGCCACTCAGTAACCCTCTCCCCCAGCACCCTGTGTTACTGACTGTATCTCTACTGATGTTAATCCAGCTCCCTCACACTTCCACTCAGTAACCCTCTCCCCCAGCGCCCTGTGTTACTGACTGTATCTCTACTGATGTTAATCCAGCTCCCTCACACAGTCACTCAGTAACCCCTCTCCCCCAGCGCCCTGCATTACTGTATGTATCTCTACTGATGTTGATCCCCTCTCATTCTTCTAAACTCCAATGAGTATAGGCTCAACCTTTCTTCATAAGACAACCCCTTCATCTCCGGAATCAACCTCGTGAACCTTCTCTTAAATAAGGAGACCAAAGCTGTACGCAGTATTCCAGTTGTGTTCTCACCAATGCCCCGTATAGTTGTAACAGGACTTCCCTACTTTTATACTCCATTCCCTTTGCAATAAAGGCCAACACTCCATTTGCCTTCCTAATTACTTGCTGTTCCTGCATGCTAACTTTTTGTGTTTCATGTACGAGGACACCCAGATCCCTCTGTACCTCAGCATTTTGTAATCTCTCATTTTGCAGCAAATGTTGGTACAGGGTAAATCTCTCTCTACACTGTGCCATCAAATTCTCCCAAGTCAAATACAGCACGAGTAAAGCTCCCGCTACCCAATCCCACCAAACACACCCAGGTACAGCATAGACCTTCCCTTTTGTTCTTTCCTCCCATTCCCCCCTTTCCCTGCCTCTATATTTGCTTAAAAACTGTTCCATCTGTAACATTTTCCTGTTCTGATAAAAGGTCATCGACCTGAAACAGTAACTCTGTTTCTCTCTCCACAGATGCTGCCTGACCTGCTGAGCAATGTTCCCTGTAAGGTGCGTGGGTGCGCGGCAATCTGTAAGGTCCCATGCACTGAAATTCATAGGCTGCGCAGTGAGCTGGAGCGGTGATGCAGTGATGTGGGAGCTTTACTCTGTATCTAACCCGTGTTGTTCCTACCCTGTGTGTTTTTGATGGGCTGGTTTAAAGAGAGCTTTACTCTATCGATTCTGTAGCAAGTCCGGGGATTCAGTGCATACACAGCGCAGACGGAAACACGGAACTTGCGGGGCCTCTACCAAGGCCTAAGTCGTGGTTACGGAGACCATGATTTCAGGGCCATTATCTTTGTTTGATGTAATCCTTCACTCCTGTGTATACAGACAGTGAGTCTCACGGCTTAAAATTCATTCAAATCTCAGTAAGAATACCCAGAACAGACTTTAATTGTCTTTTATTTGCTGCATTTTTCTAAGGTGAACCCAGATATCTGCAGACCAACATTCGTCCACATGTGAGCCCCTCCTCTCCATTTAAATCAAATCACGGTAACACTTTATTATTTAATCTACAATCACTGAGGTTCAGTATTGAAATATACCAGGAGATCCAGGCACGTTTTGATAAAGCAGATTTACAATGAGTTCAGTGGGGAAACAACAGCAATTCCTTTCGGTTCACTGGACTCACTGAAGGGAGTTTCTGTTCCACAGCAGCAGGTGTACAAACCAGAGTCCGACAGACCCCCTCACTATAACTGTGAACATTATTTCATAAATAGTGTGAGGGAACTTTAAACACAATCCGTGCTGTTACTATGCTGGGAGTGTGTGATTCGACTGTGTGGAAATATCTTTAATCTGTATCTAAACCGTGATGTATCTGACCTGTGAGTGTTTCATGGGGCGGTGTAGAGGGAGCTTTACTCTGTATCTAACTGCTGCTGCAGCTACCCTAAGAGTGATTGATGGGACAGTGTAGAGAGAAATTTACTCTGTATCTAACCCATGCTGTACCTGCCCTGGGAGTGTGTGATGGGACAGTGTAGAGGGAGTTTTACTCTGTATCTAACCCATGCTGTACCTGCCCTGGGACTGTTTGACGGGAAAGTGTAGAGGGAGCTTTACTCTGTATCTAACCCGTGCTGTACCTGCCCTGGGAGTGTTTGATGGGACAGTGTAGAGGGAGCTTTACTCTGAATCTAACCCGTGCTGTACCTGCCATGGGAGTGTTTGACGGGAAAGTGTAGAGGGAGCTTTACTCTGTATCTAACCCGTGCTGGACCTGCCCTGGGAGTGTTTAATGGGACAGTGTAGAGGGAGCTTTACTCTGTATCTAACCCGTGCTGTACCTGCCATGGGAGTGTTTGACGGGACAGTGTGGAGGGAGCTTTACTCTGTATCTAACCCGTGCTGGACCTGCCCTGGGAGTGTTGAATTGGACAGTGTAGAGGGAGCTTTACTCCCTATCTAACCGGTGCTGTGAAATCGCTGCCATGAGTAGATGTCATTTAAACTGGCCGCCACAGATAGATATCTCTAAAAATGGCCAGGCAGATGGATAATTCTTAAAATAGCTGCCGTGGATGGATATCTCTTAAAATGGCTGCCACTGTTCCCCATAACCCTTGACTCCCCTGTAGCTCAAGTTTCTGTCTATCTCAGCCTTGAAAGGCAGTTAAGAAGGCAAATGGTATGTTGGTCTTCATAGCGAGAGGATTCGAGTACAGGAGCAAGAATGTCTTACTGCAGTTGTACAGGGCCTTGGTGAGACCACACCTTGAGTATTGTGTGCAGTTTTGGTCGTCTTATCTGAGGAAGGATGTTCTTGCCATGGAGGGAGTGCAGCGAAGATTCACCAGACTGATACCTGGGATGGCAGGAATGACGCATGAGGAGAGATTGGTTCGATTGGGCTTATATTCGCTGGAGTTTAGAAGAATGAGAGGGGATCTCATTGAAACTTATACAATTCTAACAGGACTGGACAGACTAGGTGCAGGAAGGATGTTCCCGATGGCGGGGGAGTCCAGAACCAGGGGTTACAGTCTAAGGATAAGGGGTAAGCCAATTAGGACAGAGATGAGGAGGAATTTCTTCACCCAGAGAGTGGTGAACTTGTGGAATTCTCTACCACAAAAGGCAGTTGAGGCCAATTCATTAAATATATTCAAGAAGGAGTTCGATATATTTCTTAAGGCTAAAGGGATCAAGGAATATGGGGAGAAGGCAGGGACAGGGTACTGAATTTGGATGATCAGCCATGATCTCATTAAATGGCGGAGCGGGCTCGAGGGGCCGAATGGCCTACTCCTGCTCCTATCTTCTATGTTTCTATGAATATATTCACTGACTCAGCCTCCACAGCTCTCCGGGGTAGAAAATTCCAAAGATTCACGATCCTCTGAGAGGAGAAATTCCTCCTCATCTTCATCTTAAATGGGCGACCCCTTATCCTGAAACTATGCCCCCTAGTTCTAGATTGACCCATGAGGGGAAAATAACTCTCAGCATCTACCGTGTCAAGCCCCCTCAGAATCTTGTAAGTTTCAATAAGATCACCTCTCATTCTTCTAAACTCCTATGAGTATAGGCCCAACCTGCTCGACCTTTCCTCATAAGACAATCCTTTCAACTTGGGAATCAGCCTAGGGAACCTTCTCTGAACAGCCTCCAATGCAAGTATATCCCTCCTTAAATAAGGTGACCAAAACTGTATGCAGTACTCCTGGTGCGGTCTCGCCAACACCCTGTACAGTTGTAGCGAGACTTCCCTGTTAAGTCTGTGTGTTCCAGTTGTATTAAGGTTAATTACTGACACAGACTACAAGAATAAAGTTCAACAGGTCTTTACTAGTTGGAGGTCAGGACTATACTAAATACAATATCACTACACAGTACTTATATACCGGTGGTCACCACCGGTATTACGTATACAGCAGCCAGAGAAAGTAGTACATCTCTTAAGGTGGAACAGGCTTAAGTTCTCTTAAGGTGGAACAGGTTACATACACCACAATCCTCCCTTTTTAGCTTAACAGTCATATCCCCATTTAACATAACATAATAACATATATACATATATAACTTCAGGTATAAACAGTTCAAAGGTTCAGTCTCTCAGGAGGCCTTCTGATTCGGTTTGGATAACGCCTTTCAGTGGTCTCTGATTCTTGTTGCTGAGGTGACTCTTCTTGTTGGTTTCCTATGTATTGGACGTCATCATCAGGTACAGTGCCTGCCGAGGTAGATGCTTCAGGTTCATTAACGTCTTCCACAGTTGTCTCTGTCGCAACCATGGGTTCGACCCTTGCTCTCGATTCTACCAGTTGATCCGCATGACGCCTTATCACATTGTTACCAATATCTACTGTGTACATCAGAGGTCCTTGTCTGGCCCGAATTGTTCCGGACTGCCATTTTTCGTTTCCATAGCCCCTTGCCAACACTGGTTGTCCTACGTCGAAACTTCGAGTGGACTTGTTATTAATATGCCGGAACTGTTTGTTTTCCACTTCCCTCCGCACATTTGGTTTTAACAAGTCCAACCTGGACCGCAACCTCCTGTTATAAAACATCATGGCAGGACTTTGGTTAGTCACTGCATGAGCGGCGTTTCAATATGCCATTAGGAAATTGTCCACCTTGTGTTGTAACGGAATCTGATCATCGTTCATGGCCTTTATTGCCTTTTTGAATGTTTGGACAAATCTCTCGGCCAACCCGTTTGTCGCCGGATGATATGGGGCAGAGGTATAATGTTTCACCCCATTCTTCTTTAAGAATTTTTGGAATTCTTCTGACACGAACTGTGGTCCGTTGTCCGAACATATCTGTTCTGGCAATCCGTTCCTTGCGAATATTGTTCTTAACACCGCAATTGTCTTTTCTGAAGTAGTGGTATTCATCTTGATCACTTCTGGCCATTTGGAATGTGCGTCCACCGCAATTAGGAACATGGAGTCCATGAATGGACCAGCAAAGTCAATATGTACGCGTTGCCATGGGGCTGAAGGCCATTCCCATGGGTGTAGCGGTGCGATCGGAGGTGCATTTTGCACTTTTTGGCACCCAGCGCAGCTTTTTGTCAACTCCTCTATCTGTTGGTCAATGCCCGGCCACCATACATAAGCCCTAGCAAGACTTTTCATCTTAACTCCCCCCAGATGACCTTCATGCAGTTCCTTTAGAACTCTTTCCCGTAACTTGGGAGGAATAATCACTCTTGTCCCGTACATCAAAGTACCATGGCAGATGGACAGCTGGTCTCGCCTTGCCGAGAATGCCGGTAACAGAGGATCACCATGTGTTGGCCATCCTTTCACTGTCACCTTGTAAACTCGGGACAGTGTCGGGTCGTTCCTGGTTTCTCTTTCAATACTTGCATTGGTGACTGGTAAACAGATGATGGTCGAATGAAATAACTCAACAGGGTCAACTTTCGTCGTCTCTTCTGCTTCAGGTAGTGGCAGGCGCGACAGCCCATCAGCATTGCCATGCTGCTTTGTACCTTTGAATTCTATTTGATATTGATGTGCTCCTAGGAAAAGGGACCATCTCTGGAGTCGCTGTGTTGTCGTCACCGAAACACCCTTCTTAGGGTTAAAAATGGATACCAACGGCTGATGGTCTGTCAGAAGTGTGAATTTTTGGCCCTGCAGGTAATGATTAAACTTCTTCACTCCCCATACAAGGCTGCGAGCCTCCCTATCAATCTGCGCATAGTTGCGCTCAGCGGAGGTCAATGATCTGGATGCAAACGTGACTGGCCTTTCCGTGCCATTTGGCAACTTGTGTGAGAGTACTGCCCCAATACCATATGGAGAAGCATCACAAGCCAACCGAATAGGCAGTGTCGGGTTGAAGTGAGCCAACACTTCCTCTGAGGTGATCAATTCTTTGCTTTTGCGAAACGCCTTCTTACAGTTTTCGCTCCATTCCCATGGTACCCCCTTCTGTAAAAGAGCGTTCAGCGGGTGCAGTACCATGGATAGATTCGGTAGAAACTTATGGTAATAGTTAATCAATCCCAGAAACGACCTCAACTGAGAGACATTATCCGGAGCGGGAGCCTTTACAACTGCCTCTATCTTGTCAGGAGACTTATGAAGCCCCTCCCGGTCAATGACATGACCACAGTACGAGATCTGCTTCTGAAAGAACTCACATTTCTGCCGATTAACTCTAAGTCCATACTCTTTCAGTCTGTTGAGCACCAGTTCCAAGTTTGCGAGGTGTTCTTCATCACCATCACCTGTAATCAGAATATCGTCCAGGTAACATTGTGTGCCTGGAATTCCCTGTAATACCTGCTCCATGGCCCTCTGCCAAATTGCCGGAGCCGATGCCACTCCAAAAACCAGCCTATTATACCGGTACAAACCTCTATGCGTGTTGATCGTGAGGTACTGGCGTGACTCTTCTTCAACCTCCATCTGCAAGTACGCCTGCGCCAGGTCTATCTTGGTGAAGTGTTTCCCGCCAGACAACGAAGCAAAAATATCCTCAATCCACGGAAGCGGATACTGCACCGTGTGAAGCACCGGATTAACGGTGATCTTGAAATACCCACAGATGCGAACCTTCCCTGGTTCTCCTGGCTTGTTGTTCGAAGGACGTTTCATAACGGGAACAATGGGCGTAGCCCACTCACTCCAATCTACCTTAGACAGTACACCTGAACGTTCTAGCGCTTCCAGTTCCGCTTCTACAGTAGGTCGTATTGCATAGGGTACCGGTCTGGCTTTGAAAAATTTTGGTTGTGCATGTTCATCAATCTTGATGTTTGCCGTAATTCCTTTCAGTGTTCCCAGTCCTTGCTGGAACACCTCTTTAGCATCATCCAATATTTTGGACAATCGTTTAGGTTTGCCATCTGTTTCCCCGGAATCCACCGTTAGTGCTTTTAAGGAGTGCCAGTCCATATTCATTTTCCTAATCCACTCCCGTCCCAGTAGTGGTGGACCTCCTTCAGGTAGCACATATAAGTCCATTACTTGGCTTTCTTCGCCCTTGTGGACCACTTTTACCTCTATCTTTCCGATGGGGTACACTCTTTGCCCCGTGTATGTTTTCAATATAATCTCCGTATCCCATAGGGGAATATGTTGGAATAACCTTTTGTAATCTTTCTTATTCATGACCGTCAATGCCGATCCAGTGTCCAATTCCATCTTTACTTGGACTCCTGCTATCTGAAGAGTGACCCAAATTGTCTGGAGATCTGCATCCTTACCAACGTTGTGTACTCTTAAGCTACCCAGTTCATTACTGCTAGCGTCTGAATCTGACTTCTGTTCGTTCGAACTGGTCTTTGTCACTTTGTGCACCTTTATGTATTTTCCTTGCGGTGACTTTTTGTTGCTGGTCTTCTTTCCTGAACGGCATACTTTAGCTATGTAGCCAAGCCTGCCACACGTTCTGCATTCTTGGTTTTTAAACCAACACTGGTTCTGATCGTGTGTTGTCTTTCCACAACGATAACATTTTACAGTACTCAAACCCAATTTATTTGTACTGAGTTCCGGTGACCGTAGCTGCATTACTGCCGTGCCTCTCACTGCGGCTTCGTGTGCTGCTGCCATAGTGACCGCTTTCTCAAGCGTCAGCTCATTCTCCTCGAGCAGTCGCTTTTGTGTATCTTCTTTTAATAATCCACACACAAATTTATCTCTTAGCGCTTCTGTCAGTCCCGTTCCAAACTGACAATACTTTGCTAGCTTATGCAATTCCATTAAATATTCAGCATTGCTTTCATCCTTCAGCTGCCTTCTGCTGTAAAATTTAAATCGTTCCGCTAGCATCAGCGGCGTGGGGTTTAGATGATTTTTCAGGACAGTAACAATCTCCTCGAACGTCTTATCCGCCAGTTCATCTGGTGATAAAAGGTGTTTCAATTGCCCGTATGTCTTTGCACCCATTAAGTTCAATAAAGTTAGTGCTTTCTCTGCATCTGGGATTTTATTTGCTTTACAATAATTTTGTATGCGTTCTACATACATGGCCCAATCCTCAATGTCGCTATCAAAGGTATCAATGTTCCCATGTTTAGGCATCGTTGCAATTTATTTTATCCCAAGATGGCGGCTTCCCGCTCTTGTCTTCCTCCTCCGCCTACAAAATGGCGGTCTTCACCCACTGGCTGCAATGGCGTTTGGTGTGCCGCTGCTGCTCCCCTTTCCCAGCGGTTAGTAACTCCCCCGATGCTGTCTCCGCTTCACCGTGGCTCCCTCGGGCATTCGCGCTTCCCCGATGTCGCGCCTCGCAGCCCTTCTTGCAGCCCGGTTATTAGCACCGGCTGCGTTCGCCTTCACCGCGGCTCTCGCGCCTTCAGTCGCCCCAGATGCTGCGCCTTTTTGGCCCGAAAGCGGCCCGGCCCTTATCACCAGCCGCGATCGATGTCCCCGTGCTGCGCCATGCGGCCCGGCCCTTATCTCCGGTCGCGATCGATCTCACCGCCCTTATTCCTCCGTCTTCCTCCCCCCGTCTGTACAGCCAACGCAGCTGACTTTCTGCTCGCGTCGCTGACCGGCTTACCCGCCACCGAGGTAGAAAGAAGATAGCTGACTGCCGCTGATGGAGGCTTCGAGTTCAGGATGTCTTCTGCACTCCGGGTTCTCGATGCCTGCCGCGCGACGTGTCTTCCAGCAGGGTGATGAGGGTGGATGCCTCTCTTCAACGCCCGTTCTGTGGACGAAGCCGCCGTGGATATAAACTGCCGCAGGGTAAGAATCGGACTCGTCACCACTGTTAAGTCTGTGTGTTCCAGTTGTATTAGGGTTAATTACTGACACAGACTACAAGAATAAAGTTCAACAGGTCTTTACTAGTTGGAGGTCAGGACTATACTAAATACAATATCACTGCACAGTACTTATATACCGGTGGTCACCACCGGTATTACGTATACAGCAGCCAGAGAAAGTAGTACATCTCTTAAGGTGGAACAGGCCTAAGTTCTCTTAAGGTGGAACAGGTTACATATACCACATTCCCTACTTTTATACTCCATCCCCTAGCAATAAAGGCCAACATTCCATTTGCCTTCCTAATTACTTGCTAACTTTTTGTGTTTCATGTACGAGGACACCCAGATCCTTCTGTAGTCTCTCCATTTAAATAATATTTTGCTTTTCTATTCTTCCTCCCAAAGTGGATAACCCCACATTTCCCCACATTATACTCCATTTGCCAAATTCCTGCCCACTCACTTAACCTATCTATACCCCTTTGCAGACTTTGTGTCCT
>NW_028225184.1:10460982-10515456 GCF_052327205.1 Somniosus microcephalus
GCTGCATCTGCCCGGTGACCAATGCCCTTTTCAGAAGGAGACGTCAGTACATCTCCTTCCCCATGACCCTGGACAAGCAGCAAGAGCGTGCAATGGGATTTGGAGGAATAGTGGGCTTCCCCATGGCCCAGGGCGCCATTGACTGCACGCATGTGGCTTTGCGGGCACCTCTACAGAATGCCGAGGATTACCGCAACCGGAAGGGCTACCATTCACTCAACGTCCAGTTGGTGTATGACCACAGGCAGCTCATACTAGCTGTCAATGCCCGCTTTCCAGGCAGCAGCCACGATGCCTTCATCCTGCACCAGACTTCTGTGGCAGACATTTTCGAAGCCCAGGCTCACCCATGAGGATGGCTTCTCGGGGACAAAGGCTATCCTTTGTGCACCTGGCTGATGACCCCGCTCCGTGCACCCAGCACCCCTGCTGAAGAGCGATAATGACAGCCATCAAGCTACCAGGAACATCATTGAGCACACAATCGGCGTGCTCAAGCAACGGTTCCGCTGTCTGGATCGTTCCGGAGGAGCCTTACAGTACTCGCCTGAGCGAGTCTCCCATTTCGTTGTAGTGTGCTGCATGCTGCACAACCTGGCTATCCTCAGGACTCAGCCACTGCCAGCAGACATTGGAGGACCACCAGAGGAGGAGGAGGAGGATGAGGAGCACCAAGATGGGAGGGAGGCACAAAGTGCAAGGGCTGTCCGTCGGCAGCTTATTGCAACTCAGTTCTAGGCCCCCTCTCAGGGAATGGCTTGTGCCAATGAAAGAACATGAATGGAGCTGCTCCGCAAGCCCTCAGCCGGCCAAGGCAACAAATAGTTCAAACTGCAAACATGGACAATGTGATTAAATAAAACTTTTTACTGTGCAAACACTGTGCCCTTCCCGCATGACAAACTAATTCAGATAAACCCCCCAAAAAACAAACAGTCAGAGACATAGCTGGCTCTCACAACCTTCAGAAAATGAAAAAAACAGTTAAACAAAAATGACCATGATCTTCGGCCTTCGTACAAAAAACAAACACTACAGTCTCAGCCTTCATAAAAAACAAACACAACAGTCTCGGCCTTCATAAAAAACAAACACAACAGTCTCGGCCTTCATAAAAAACAAACACAACAGTCTCAGCCTTTATAAAAAACAAACCTTCTCGGCCTTCATATATAAAAAAACCTTCTCGGCCTTCATATATTAAAAAAAGCCTTCTCGGCCTTCATATATAAAAAAAACATTTGGCCACACCTTCTACTTTTTCCCCTGTGAGGGTGACCCACCTCGCTTCCGCGAGTGGCCCTTTCCCGCCCTGCAGCTCCTCCTCAATGGGACCCCAGTGGCTGCGGCAAGGCTGGGGAAGGCTGCTGAGAGTCAGATAGTGAGACGGCAGATGCCCTTGGGGGACGGCCTGGACCAGCTCTGGGCCTGGAGGGCCCGGCTGCTGACTGCTCCAACTCTGCTTGGGTGGCAGTAGTCTGTCCTACGGGTGGTGGCAGCTGCAGTGGAGGAGTGACAGTGCTGGCTGCAGGAATGCTGCCAACCTGACAGAGCACAGGCATTCCCTGGTCGGCTGATACACTGGCACTCGCACGGGCCAGTACTGCAGCATGCGCAGCAATCTGCTGAAGCACAGACTGCTGGGCTGCTGCGGCGCGGCGAGGGTCCCGGCGATGCCTGGCCAATCCAGCAAGGGTGGCAGCAGTTAGTGCCCTTGTGGCCCTGATCTGTGTCTGCATCAGACCAGCCAGTGAATGCACGACTGAGCACTTGGCTGGAAGCCGCCTGTGCTGCCGCGAAGTCCTGCAGACTCCTTGCCTGTGCTGCACTGAATTCTTGCAGACTCCTGGCCTGTGCTGCCCCAAATTCCTGAGCACTCCTTGCCAGTGACTCTATGGAGTCAGGCATCCTTGCCACTGCAGCCATGAGCTCAGTGTGCCTGTGCTCAGCCTGGGCGCCCATTTCGCCAAGGAGCCACACCTCCTCTGCGCTCACCATAGCAGGACTGGAGACCGCACTCATCCTCCGGGGAGAAGGCCGACGAGCTTCCCCACCCCTCCCGCATTGCTGCAGCCCGCTGGGCCCCGGAGCTTCACTCTCCTCAGACCCTTCCCCCCCTGCTCCCCTCCAGGGAAGACGTGTCCCCATCATGGCCATGGGCTGCCTCGGCTGAGGGTGGCACTGATGGGCTTCCTCTTCCTCCTCCTCGAATTCAGAATCACTGACAGTGGCAGCTTGAGGGCCCGCCTCCTCACCTGGTGATTCAGCATCTGAAAGCAGGGAGGCACAAGAGTTGCTTTAGAGTGAGGAGAGGGCGGCAGCGAGGGAGGCATGAGTGCTGCTATGCACTGCATTGGTTCGATAGTAGCAAAGGATGCTGGTGTGAGGCACAAGTGGAAAGAGAGAGGTCAAAAAGGTGATGACCTTACCATTGCTGTGCAGAACAGGGCCGGCATCTCCACTGGTGACGGGGCCAATCAGCCGGCCTGCCATAATGTGCTCCACATGCTGCTCCAGGTCGCTGAGCTCTTTGAGGTCAGGATGGCCTCTTCCGGTCCGTCGCTGCTGCCTGCGATTGTGGGCCAGCTTGCCCTGCAAGAGAAAGGACGGCCTCTAAGTACAGTGTCAAGCCCTGATCTTGCCTGCACTGCCTCCCATGGTGGAATAGCCCTGACAGTGTCAAGCCCTCATCTTGCCTGCACTGCCTACCATGGTGGAATAGCCCTGACAGTGTCATGCTCTGATCTTGCCTGCACTGCCTCCCATGGTGGAATAGCCCTGACAGTGTCAAGCCCTCATCTTGCCTGCACTGACTCCCATGGTGGAATAGCCCTGACAGTGTCAAGCCCTGATCTTGCCTGCACTGCCTCCCATGGTGGAATAGCCCTGACAGTGTCAAGCCCTCATCTTGCCTGCACTGACTCCCATGGTGGAATAGCCCTGACAGTGTCAAGCCCTCATCTTGCCTGCACTGCCTCCCATGATGGAATAGCCCTGACAGTGTCAAGCCCTGATCTTGCCTGCACTGACTCCCATGGTGTAATAGCCCTGACAGTGTCAAGCCCTCATCTTGCCTGCACTGCCTCCCATGGTGTAATAGCCCTGACAGTGTCAAGCCCTCATCTCGCCTGCACTGACTCCCATGGTGGAATAGCCCTGACAGTGTCAAGCCCTGATCTTGCCTGCACTGCCTCCCATGGTGGAATAGCCCTGACAGTGTCAAGCCCTGATCTTGCCTGCACTGCCTCTCATGGTGGAATAGCCCTGACGGTGTCAAGCCCTGATCTTGCCTGCAGTGACTCCCATGGTGGAATAGCCCTGACAGTGTCAAGCCCTCATCTTGCTTGCACTGCCTCCCATGGTGGAATAGCCCTGACAGTGTGTAAAGTGCTGAATGTGCAAGTGATTTTCATGAGAGTCCCATAGCTGTTGGATGAGGGCTGGGCATTGGGGCTTTCAGGTCCCTTTGGCCATAAAGTGAGGTGCACATGCAGGGATGAGGAGGATACTGGAAAGGGTACTCACCCTGACAACCAGAGTGAGGTCGTTGAACTTTTTCTGGATTGCACAGGAGTCCTGGCAACCATGCTGTTGGAGGTCACCCTGTTTGCCACCTCCCTCCAGGCTTTTCTATACTCGCTGGGCAGCGGCCTCCTGCCACTATCAGGGAAGAGGACAAGTCGCCTGCGCTCCACTGCGCCAACCAGTAGCCTCAGGGCACCCTCGCTGAAGTGCTGCGCTCACTCCCTAGCCTTCTCCATAGTCGTGGGCGTTGAAATGTTGAAGCAGCTATGTTCAGGGCTTGATTCAGGGCTGCAGTGTGCAGGGCGTGGCAGCCAAACAAGTCCACCCTCCCCCTTTAAGAGCTGACCGGCGCCAGCGTGTCTGCCTTCAATCAGCAACTCGCCGCACCTGCGCTGCGCCCGCCCTTGGTGGTAGCGCCTCGGCACGCCGGCTTAGCGCCTTATGATAGTCGTACATCGCCTGCTTTAGCGCAGCAGCAACCTCTTGGGGCGATGCAACTGAATATCGGCGAAGGTGGCGCTAGGTTGCGCCGGGCGCTAAATTTAGCGAACGCCCGGCTGTAACGCCCCAAGCGTGGCTATACTGAATTTCTAGGCCTATATTTCTAGAATTGTCTCAGAGTAATTCTGTATAGAACCCACAAATTCTGTACATTCTTTTGTAAGGAGTTGCAGAATTCTGGGGGGTATTCCGGACCCTCATAATATCTGGAAGGTTACAGTCTAGTTCAACTTATTAAAAGTACTATCCGGAGGACGGTAACATCTTTAGGTGGTCCTTTCCTTTAGGGAGAGATAGCCTGAACCTTTAGACCCATTTAAGCATCTTATGGAATTCGGCTATCTCTAACTTAAGTTGCGGGTGAACATCTGGGGAATACGCCTGATCTGGAATAGCCCAAAAGGGCTCGGACTGTAATTATCCCTTCAAGCTATGCCTCCTGGGTGGCGCAGGAAAGTGCCAAGGGCCTGCGGTTCACAGCTCAGGGAATATGTTTGCGCTTACGGCAGTAGAAGTGCAGGGAACCGGGTTACAGAGAGGCATAGAGGTCCTAGGGAAAGCCGTAATAAAGGCGAGTGATTTACAGCCCAAGGGGCGAGCATGTGACATGCTGGCTCAGGACTTGATTGACAGTGTTGAATCAGACATTGAAGACATCAGGTTTGGGATGGTGCCCTGGCATGCGCAGAAGGAAGTCAGCAGTCTCAATCTGATTAACTGGGAGGAAGATAGACAGGAGCTCTTGGTAACCCGACCAGCAGGTGGGGGGGCTGTGGATGCATTTAGATTTCTAATGATGATGTCACGGGGCACAAGAATGGGACATATCGGGGGGATGTAAAGTAGAGTCTCTGGGAGTGGTCAGAGGCGAATCGGTGTACACTGGCTCGGCCTCCACTGGAGTATTGTGTCCAATTCTGGGCACCGCACTTTAGGAAGGATGTGAAGGCCTTAGAGAGGGTGCAGAAAGGATTTACAAGAATGGTTCCAGGGATGAGAGCCTTCAGTTAGTGGATAGAAGGTTGAGGGGAGATTTGATAGAGGTGTTCAAAATCATGAGGAGTCTAGACAGAGTATATAGAGAAACTGTTCCCATTGGTGGAAGGGTCGAGAACCAGAGGACACAGATTTAAGGTGATTGGCAAAAGAACCAAAGGCGACATGAGGAAAAACTTTTTTACACAGTGAGTGGTTAGGATCTGGAATGTACTGCCTGAAAGGGTGGTAGAGGCAGATTCAATCACGGCTTTCAAAAGGAAATTGGATATGTACCTGGAATAAAAATATTTGCAGGGCTACGGGGAAAGGGCAGGGGAGTGAGACTAGCTGAAGTGCTCTTGCAGAGAGCTGGCATGGGCTCGACAGGCTGAATGGCCTCCTTCTGTGCTGTAACCATTCTATGATTCCAAGCTTATATTGTGGTTAATAACAGACACACCCTGTTCGTTCCCCTGATCTGATTACAGATTCCAACCAGTCAATTCAGTGAATAGAATGTCTTATCAGTGTTGCCATGGCGACCTGTCTGCAGTGAAAAGCCTGTTTGAGTTTCTAACTCAGACTAAACTTCTCTTTCCCATAATACACATTATATCAGACATTTGATGTCAATGTATTTCAGACATGTTATGTTAATATCTCTAAAATCTACAGGGAGATCAGATACACAAATCTTTAAAAGTTGGAGGACAAGTTTATAAAGTAATTTAAAAATGTTACCCGAGGTTTTTTATAAATGGGGCGTAGAAAACAAAACCATCGGTTCGGCTGCAGTTAGAATAAGTGTTGGGCATCTTACACTAGGAAGGATGTTGGGGCCACAGAGAGGCTGCAGAATAAATTAATGGAGGTTATACCACGGATGAGAGGCTTTAGTTATCAGAGAATCAGAGAATGATACAGCACAAAAGGTGGCCATTCGGCCCATCATGCTTATGTTAGCTCTTTGGGAGAGCTATCCCATTAGTCCCACTCCATTGCTCTTTCCCCATATCCCAGTAAATGTTTTCCCTTCAAATATTTATCCAATTCCCTTTTGAAAGTTACTCTTGAATCTGCTTCCTCCACCCTTTCAGGCAGTGCATTTCAGATCATAATAACTCACTGGGTAAAGAAATGTTTCCTCATGATGACCTGTCTGCAGTGAAGTGCCTGTTTGAGTTTCTAACTGAGGCGAACTTCTCTTCCCCAGGAGGAGAGACGAGAGAAACTGGGGCACTTCTCATTAGAATAAAGCAGGATGAGAGGAGATGTGAGCGAGGTGTTTAAACTTGATCAACGACACCGACCAAAATATCAGAGAGACTCCCTGTCCTTCAGGACCTGTGTCCAGGGAAGAAGCTGATGGGTTTATCAGATCATCTTTGGGTTAAATATTGTGCTCGTGGAGCTGAGCCCCTAGTGTCAGCATTAAACACTCTCCAGTTGGGTACAGCACGGGTTAGACACAGAGTAAACCCATCAGCCGCTCCCCGACACATACCGAGGGACAGGGAGTGTCCGGGACAATGACATTTCTCACTCAATAAGGTATAAATTGATCCTGTACCTCTCCCCATTAATCCTGGGCTCCACACGGGGCGAATCCTGCTCCTGTTTCCCTTCCAGTAACCGTACTGAGCTGAGGGAGGTTGGTTGCTAGGCACTGCAGTGATGTCATAAAGCAGGGCCATTCAGCCCAGCTGGTCGTCTCCTTGAACCTTTAAATGTCGAGAGCCGGGACACCCTGTCTCCAAACACATCCCACCTGTTCATCCTGAGAATCCCTGGGGAAGGCCCAAGGCCCAGAGTGTGGAACACAACCAAGGGGGAAAGAGGAGGAGAACCAGGACACCCTTCAGCTCCACAATACAACAGAGGGACTTTGGCCTAGAAATTGGAGATCACTAAAAACCTGCCGGTGCCACCGTGGGCTGGAGTTAACGGCTGCCGAAATTGATGGCGTTGGCAGGACCGGTAAATTGGTGTTGGCTGCTAATTAACATTAGCCCAGCACTAAACTTAACGTGTGTGGTGATTATTCTTTATGTTTAGTAAGAAGTATTGTGATTAGTTGTTTGTTTCCTGCCTTGGGATATATGCTGTAATCTCATTGGTAGTTGATGTCATATATTTTTTTTTTAAATACATGACATCAACTACCAATGAGATTACAGCATATATCCCAAGGCAGGAAACAAACAACCAATCACAATACTTCTTACTAAACATAAAGAATAATCACCACAACGTGCAAGGCCGTTTTCATGGCATTAGTCCCAGCAGGATGCCCCAAAGTAGCGTGGCCGTAGCGTCATTGCAGCAAGGACAGCTTTCTCTTAAAGCAAGGCTGTTATTTTAGAAAGCAGTGCGGTCCCTTAACGGGGTACTGCCTTCTAAAATGAGAAAAACCAAAATTAATTAAAAATAGGCAGTTTTTAGTTCTTACAGCGCAACTGCCTTCTGAAAATTCCCAAGTGGCAGTCTACAGCTTTTCATGCTGAATTGCGTTCCGAAACTAAAAAATGGGGAAAGTGCTATTCATTAACACAAATGGCTCAGCAAGCCAGGGAAGGGTCACCCAGGGTCTTGCATGCAGCACTCCAGCTTTGTGCAGGGGGTCAACACTGCAAGACAGGCCCTCTACCCACAGGGGCCACAGGAGGCTCTCCAGAAAGAAGGATGTGGGACCAGATCACTGAGGCCGTCACTGCCACCTGGCTCCAGTGTCCAAAGTAGCTTCATGACCTTAGACCACTGATCAAGGTCAGTGAATGCATCTTCAAAAGCCATCTCCTACCAACTGCACCACAAGCCTCACACACTTCTCAATGCATGACTCCACCCCACCCCCATCACTCACCTACCAACAATCTGTACCAAACACGAGGCACACCTCCCATTCCTAACTTCACCTCACCACCTTGGAGGAGATGGCGCTGGCCATTCTTGACAGGGGCATGGCTGAGCCCTTGGCCAGTGGCGGGGCTGAAAGGATGCAAAATGCTGGTATTGTCATACATTATCCTCCTTCTCGCATGCACCTCTTGCTTTCCCGTCCTTCCCTCACCACATCTTCACCCTTGTGCCTTTCTCATTTCACACACCCAAAAAATGCAAACTGCGCAGCTAGTGGCTGACCAAGAAGAGGGAGCAGAGAGTGAAGAAGAATAAAGGGCATCACTCAATTTCACACTCACAGCCACCAACTCCTCAAGGTCAACCAGCAAGGCCATTTGCATTGTCCCCCACTGAAAGTCAGCAGCCTTCCACCAATCATGCTGCAGCCATTGGAGCAGGCAAAGGCACTAAGCGAATGCATAAGGGTGATGAGTTGATTTCTTGATGTCATATTGGATGGATAGATGTATAAAGTTGGATTGGAAAGTTAGCTCTGTGGTGGCTTTTACTTCAGCATTGTGGCCAAGAGGACGCTGTGGTCAGTAACAGAGGTAAGGTAAGGTGAGACCAATGTTGAAAGGGGAATTGGGTTTGTGGTCATAGAAACATAGAAGATAGGAGTAGGAGTAGGCCATTCGGCCCCTCGAGCCTGCTCCGCCATTTAATGAGATCATGGCTGATCATCCAAATTCAGTACCCTGTCCCTGCTTTCTCCACATATCCCTTGATCCCTTTAGCCTTAAGAAATATATCTAACTCCTTCTTGAATATATTTAATGAATTGGCCTCAACTGTCTTCTGTGGTAGAGAATTCCACAGGTTCACCACTCTCTGGGTGAAGAAATTCCTCCTCATCTCAGTCCTAAATGGCTTACCCCTTATCTTTAGCCTATGACCCCTGGCCTGGACTCTCCCGCCATTGGGAACATCCTTCCTGCATCTAGTCTGTCTAGTCCTGTTAGAATTTTATAAGCTTCAATGAGACCCCCTCTCATTCTTCTAAACTCTAGCAATTATAAACCTAATCGACCCAATCACTCTTCATACGTCATACCTACCATCCCAGGTGTCAGTCTGGTGAATCTTTGCTGCACTCCCTCCATGGCAAGAACATCCTTCCTCAGATAAGGCGACCAAAACTGCACACAATATTCAAGGTGTGGTCTCACCAAGGCCCTGTACAACTGCAGCAAGACATCCTTGCTCCTGTACTCGAATCCTCTCGCTATGAAGGCCAACATACCATTTGCCTTCTTAACTGCCTGCTGCACCTGCATGCTTACCTTCAGTGACTGGTGCACAAGGACACCCAGATCTCGTTGCACTTCCCCTTTTCCCAATCTCTTGCCGTTCAGATAATAATCTGCCTTCCTGTTTTTGCCACCAAAGTGGATAACCTCACATTTATCCACATTATACTGCATCTGCCCAATCACCCAACCTGTCCAAATCATATTGGAGTTTCTCTGCATCCTCCTCACAGCACACACGCCCACCCAGCTTTGTGTCATCTGCAAACTTGGAGATATTAGATCTAGTTCCCTCATCTAGATCATTAATATATATTGTGAATAGCTGGGGTCCAAAGACCGATCACTGCGTTACCCCGCCAGTCACTGCCTGCCACTCGGAAAAAGACCCGTTTATTTCAACTCTTTGCTTCCTGTCTGCCAACCAGTTCTCTATCCAAGTCAGTACCTTACCCCCAATCCCCTGTGCTTTAACTTTGCACGCTAATCTCTTATGCGGGACCTTATCGAAAGCCTTCTGAAAGTCCAAATACACCACATCGACTGGTTCTCCCTTATCTATTCTACCAGTTACATCCTCAAAAAATTCCAGTAGCTTAGTCAAGCACTATTTACCTTTTGTAAATCCATGTTGACTTTGTCTGATCCTGTCACTGTTTTCCAAGTGCTCTGGTATTACAGCTTTTATAATGGACTCTAGCATTTTCCCCACTACCGATGTCAGGCTATAATTCCCCGTTTTCTCTCGACCACCTTTTTTAAATAGTGGGGTTATATTAGCTATCCTCTAATTCATGGGAACTGTTCCAGGGTCTATGGAATTTTGGAAGATGACCAGCAATGCATCTATTATTTCTAGGGCCATTTCCTTAAGTACCCTAGGATGTAGATTATCAGGCCCTGGGGATTTATCGGCCTTCAATCCTGTCAATTTCCTGAACACCATTTCCCTACAAATACTGATTTCATTCAGTTCCTCCCTCTCATTAGACCCTATGTTCCCCGACATCTCTGGGAGGTTATTTGTGTCCTCCTTTGTGAAGACAGAACCAAAGTATGTATTTAATTGGACTGCCATTTCTTTGTTCCCCATTATAAATTCCCCTGATACTGACTGCAAGGGACCTACGCTTCAATTCACCAATCTTTTTCTCTTCATATATCTATAGAAGCTTTTACAGTCAGTTTTTATGTTCCCTAAAAGCTTACTCTCATACTTTATTTTCCCCCTCTTAATTAATCCCTTTGCTGAATCCTAAACTGCTCACAATCCTCAGGTTTGCTGCTTTTTCTGGCCAATTTATATGTCCTCTCATTGGATCTTATGCTATCCCTAATTTCCCTTGGTAGCCACGGTTGAGCCACCTTTTTTGTTTTATTTTTATGCCAGACAGGGATGAACAAATTCTGTAGTTCATCCATGCGATCTTTAAATGTTTGGATGTTTGTATACAACTCCCACTAATGTTTTCTGCCCCTTGGTATTTCTCAGCTCTACCCATACAGATTCCACATCATCAGAGTTAATATATTTCCTTACTATTGTGTTAATCTCCTCTTTAACCAGCAATGCTACCCCACCTCCTTTTCCCTTTCGCCTGTCCTTCCTGAATATTGAATATCCCTGGATGTTGAATTCCCAGCCTTGGTCACCCTGGAGCCATGTCTCCGTAATCCCAATTAGATCATATCTGTTTACATCTATTTGCGAAGCTAATTCATCCACCTTATTACAAATGCTCCTCGCATTAAGACACAAAGGCCTAGAAATTCACTATGGCCCCGCCAGCTGGCTAGCGCCCAAAAGTTAGCGCTGGGCGCGGAGCCAGTTGCGACCGTCAGATATTCAGTTTTTGCGCCCCAAGTCGGAACCGGCGCTATTCCAGGGTGTGCCCGCCCCCGCTTGGGGCGCTGAAACTGAATTTCAGCGCTCTAGGTGCCGCTGCGACACCCGATGCGGTGCGGCAGGCTGCGGTACTGCAGGCCTCCTCCTTCTCTTAAGGTGGAGGTGCCTGCAACGGGGAGATCGCCGCTGGATTGTGCCGGCAAATGAGCCCGGCACCACGGAGAAGTGCCGGGCTTGCGGAAAGCAGCCGGCAATGCCACGGGGGGGGGTGGTGGAGGAGGCCGGGGAAGGAGGTGCGGGCATGCGGCCGCCAAAAAAGCGGCCGGCTGCACCTCCACCTTTATGCACCCCACTAAGGCTGCAGTGAGGCCCTGGTCTCCGGATGTTAGTAGCGGCCGCCACGGAGGAGGCGGCGGCAACTGAATATGGGCGTCGGGCCGGCAACGGGGCACTGCGCACCCCGATGACGTCATCGGTGCCGGCGCAGCGCTACCGGCTACCGCCGCCATTACCGCCGAGCTCAATATCAGCGCAACCTCCTCTATTGGCGCAGAAGCCCTCTTTGGGCGGTAACTGGCCGCAAAGCTGGCAGCGCCTTACTGAATTTCTAGGCCAAAGTCTTCAGCCTTGTTTTTTTAACACTCTCTTAGTCCTTTTAGAATTATTATTTACTGTGGCCCTGTTTGATTTACACCCTTGATTTATCTGCCTTCCACTTTTGCTTTTCTCCTTCCTGTCTTATGCTTCTATCCTTGCTTCCCTTTCCTCTGTCTCCCTGCACAGGTTCCCAACCACCTGCCATTTTAGTTTAAATGCTCCCTAACAGCACTAGGAAACACTCCCCCTAGGACATCGGTCCCGGTCCTGCCCAGGTGCAAACCGCCCAGTTTGTACTGGTCCCATCACCCCCAGAACCGGTTCCAATGTCCCAGGAATTTAAATCCCTCCCCCTTGCACCATTCCTCTAGCTACATATTCATCTGAAATATCCTTCTATTTCTACTCTGACTAGCATGTGGCACTGGTAGCAATCTTGAGATTACTACCTTTGAGGTCCTATTTTTTAATTTACCTCCTAACTCTCTATATTCAGCTTTTGGGACCTCATCCCATTTTTTACCTATACCGTTGGTACCTATATGCACCACAACAACTGGCTGTTCACCCTCCCCCTCCAGAATGCCCTGCAGCTGCTCCAAGCCATCCTTGACCCTTGCACCAGTGAGGCAACGTACCATCCTGGAGTCTCGTTTGCAGCCGCAGAAACGCCTATCTATTCCCCTTACAATAGGATCCCCTATCACTATAGCTCTCCCGCACTTTTTCCTCCCGTCCTGTGCAGCAGAACCACCCATGGTGCCAGGAAGTTGGCTGCTGCTGCCTTCCCGCGAAAAGCCATCTCCCCCAACAATATCCAAAGCGGTATATCTGTTTGAGAGGGGGATGGCCATAGAGGACCCCTGCACTACCTGCCTGCGCCTACTAATCTGCCTGGCGGTCACCCATTCCCTTCCTGCCTGTGTAGCCTTTACCTGCGGTGTGATCAACTCCCTAAACGTGCTATCCACGACGTCCTCAGCATCGCGAATGCTCCAGTATGTATCCATTCGCAGCTCCAGCGCCACAATGTGGTCTGCCAGTAGCTGCAGCAGGATACACTTCCCGCACACATGGTCGTTAGGGACACAGAAAGTGTCCCTGATTTCCCACATAGTGCAGGAGGAGCATGCCATGGGGCCGAGCTGTGCTGCCATGACTTACCCTTTAATTCAAATTAAATTTAATCAAATCAAATCAATACCACTAATTACACTACATTTAAATGATATACCCAAGGGCCCTTGTTTACTAGCACTCCCCGCTACACAACTGGGAGCTTAGAAAGTATAAACCACAAAAATTAAGACCTTCTAAACTTTATAAAGTATTAACCTTAACTGTCAAATTATAGAGTAGTATAAGTAGTCACCCAATCAGCTGCTTCCTCTTGCCCACATCACTTTTTGAATCATGACATGGCTCTGGAACGCTGCCGTCAGTCTGCGAGATTGCTAAGTCTCTGATGAAAAAAGCCCACGAAAGTGAGTTCAAATACTCACTGTGCTGCCGCTCTCCTGCTGCTCCTGACACCGGTCTCTGAGGATCAACTCCTACAGGGTGAAAAGTTAGGAAAAACAAATGTGAAGCAAGGGAGCTCCCGCTTCCACTCCTCACCTAACTCCCTGACTCACCCAACCCAACTCACAGCACTCTGTTCAAACTGCACTCAGTGCAAAATCGCACTTCAAAGCCTGTTTTATAGGCCCTGAAACAAAGGAGACTTTATTTAATTAACTGCAGGAACAGGGAGACCTGGGGTTCACATGCACATACACCATGAAGGTGGCTGGATAAATTGTTACGGTTGTTAAAAAAGCATATGCGATCCTCAGCTTCATAAATAGAAGCAGACGGTAGCGTAGTGGTAATGCCACTGGGATAGTAATCCATAGTCTTGGACTAATGATCCAGAGACGTGCATTCAAATCCCACCACGGTAGCTGGGGAATTTAAATTCAGTTAATTAAATAAATCTGGAATAAAAAGATAGTATCAGTAATGGTAACCATGAAACTATCGGATTGTCGTAAAAACCCATCTGGTTCACTGATGTCTTTTAGGGAAGAAAATCTGCTGTCTTTACCCGGTCTGGCCTATATGTGACTCCAGACCCACAGCAATGTGGTTGACTCTTAACTGCCCTCTGAAGTGGCCTAGCAAGTCACTCAGTTGTAACTAACTGCTACGAAACAAAATAATAAGATTGAAACCGGATGGACCACCCAGCATCAACTTCGGCTACGGACACGGTAATGGCACACCCAGCCCAGTCAACCCTGAAAAGTTCTCCTCACCAACATCTGGGGACTTGTGCCAAAATTGGGAGAGCTGTCCCACAGACTAGTCAAGCAACAGCCTGACATATTCATATTCACAGAATCATACCTTTCAGCCAATGTCCCGAACTCCTCCATCACCATTCCTGGGTATGTCCTATCCCACCGGCAGCACAGACCCACCAGGGGTGGCGGCACAGTGGTATACAGTCAGGACGGAGTGGCCTTGGGAGTCCTCATTGACTCGGGATTCCTCATTGATTCCGGACCCCATGAAGTCTCAAGGCTTCAGGAAAAGCATAGGCAAGGAAACCTCCTACTGATTACCACCAACTGCCCTCCCTCAGCTGATGAATCAGTACTCCTCCATGTTGAACACTACTTGGAAGAAGCACTGAGAGTAGCAAGGGCACAGAATGTACTCTGGGTGGGGGACTTCAATGTCCATCACCAAGAGTGGCTCGGTAGCACCACTACTGACTGAGCTGGCCGAGTCCTGAAGGACATAACTGCCAGTCTGGGCCTACAACAGGTGGTGAGGAACCAACCAGAGATCAGGCCATCTTAGACTGGGTATTATGCAATGAGAAAGGGTTAATTAGCAATCTTGTTGTACGAGGCCCCTTGGGTCGGAGCGATCATAATATGATCTAATTCTTCATTAAGATGGAGAATGAAGTAGTTGACTCAGAGACAAGGGTCCGCAATTTAAATAAAGGAAACTACGATGGTCTGAGGAGCGAGTTGGGTAGGATTGTGTGGGGAATGGCGCTCAAAGGGTTGACGGTGGATAGGCAATGGCAAACATTCAAAGACCGAATGGATGAGCTACAGAATTTGTTCATCCCAGTTTGGCGTAAAAATAAAACAAAAAAGGTGACTCAACCGTGGCTAACAAGGGAAATTAGGGATAGCATAAGATCCAAGGAGAGGACATATAAATTGGCTAGAAAAAGCAATAATCCTGAGGATTGGGAGCAGTTTAGGAGTCAACAAAGGAGGACAAAGGGATTAATTAAGAAAGGGAAAATAGAATATGAGAGTAAGCTAGCAGGGAACATAAAAACTGACTGTAAAAGCTTTTATAGATATGTGAAGAGAAAAAGATTAGTGAAGTCAAGCGTAGGTCCCTTACAGTCAGAATCAGGGGAATTTATAATGGGAAACAAGGAAATGGCGGACCAGCTAAATGCATACTTTGGTTCTGTCTTCACAAAGGAGGACACAAATAACCTCCCAGAGATGCCGGGGAACATAGGGTCTGATGAAAGCGAGGAACTGAAAGAAATCAGTATTTGTAGGAAAATGGTGTTAGGAAAATTGATGGGACTGAAGGCCGATAAATCCCCAGGGCCTGATGGTCTACATCCCAGGGTACTTAAGGAAGTGGCCCTAGAGATAGTAGATGCATTACTGATCATCTTCCAGAACTCGATAGACTCTGGAACGGTACCCATGGATTGGAGGGTAGCTAATGTTACCCCACTATTCAAAAAAGGTGGGAGAGAAAAAGCGGGGAATTATAGACCGGTAAGCCTGACATCGGTAGTGGGGAAAATGCTAGTGTCTATTATAAAAGATGTAATAGCAGAGCACTTGGAAAGCAGTGACAGGATCGGACAAAGTCAACATGGATTTACAAAAGGTAAATCATGCTTGACTAATCTACTGGAACTTTTTGAGGATGTAACTGGTAAAATAGATAAGGGAGAACCAGTGGATGTGGTGTATTTGGACTTTCAGAAGGCTTTCGATAAGGTGCCGCACAAGCGATTAGCGTGCAAAATTAAGGCACATGGGATTGGGGGCAAGGTATTGACTTGGATAGAGAACTGGTTGGCGGACAGAAAGCAAAGAGTTGGAATAAACGGGTCGTTTTCCGAGTGGCAGGCAGTCACTAGTGGGGTACCGCAAGGATCGGTCCTAGGACCCCAGCTGTTCACAATATATATTAATGATCTGGACGAGAGAATTGGATGTAATATCTCCAAATTTGCAGACGACACAAAGCTGGGCGGGAGGGTAAGCTGCGAGGAGGATGTCGGGAAACTCCAGTACGATTTGGACAGGTTGGGTGATTGGGCAGAAACATGGCAAATGCACTATAATGTGGATAAATGTGAGGATATCCACTTTGGTGGCAAAAACAGGAAGGCAGATTATTGTTTGAATGGCAATAGATTGGGAGAAGGGAAAGTGCAAAGAGACCTGGGTGTCCTTGTGCACCAGTCGCTGAAGGTAAGCATGCAGGTGCAGCAGGCGGTTAAGAAGGCAAATGGTATGTTGGCCTTTGTAGCAAGAGGGTTTGAGTACAGGAACAAGGATGTCTTGCTGCAGTTGTACAGGGCCTTGGTGAGACCGCACCTTGAGTATTGTGTGCAGTTTTGCTCACCTTACCTGAGGAAGGACGTTCTTGCCATGGAGGGAGTGCAGCGAAGATTCACCAGGCTGATACCTGGGATGGCAGGAATGATGTATGAGGAGAGATTGTGTCAATTGGGCTTATACTTACTGGAGTTTAGAAGATTGAGAGGGGATCTCATCGAAACCTATAAAATTCTGTCAGGTCTGGACAGACTAGATGCAGGAAGGATGTTTCTGATGGCCGGGGAGTCCAGAACCAGGCGTCATAGTCTAAGGATAAGGGGTAAGCCATTTAGGACTGAAATGAGGAGGAATTTCTTCACCCAGAGAGAGTGGTGAACCTGTGGAATTCTCTGCCACAGAGGGCAGTGGAGGCCAGTTCATTAAATATATTCAAGAAAGAGTTGGATATGTTTCTTGAGGCTGAAGGAATCAAGGGATATGGGGAAAAGGCAGGGACAGGGTACTGAATTTAGATGATCAGCCATGATCACGTTGAATGGCGGAGCAGGCTCGAAGGGCCGAATGGCCTACTCCTGCTCCTATCTTCTATGTTTCTATGTTTCTATGTGAGTGAACCAACAAGAGGGGAAACCCTACTTGACCTCGTCCTCACCAATCCACCTGTCGCAGATGCATCTGTCCATGATAGCATTGGCAGCAATGACCACCGCACAGTCATTGTGGAGACGAAGTCCTGTCTTCACACTGAGAACACCCTCCATTGTGTTGTGTGGCACTACCACCGTGCTAAATGGGATAGATTCAGAACAGATCTAGCAGCTCAAAACTGGGCATCCATGAGGCGCTGTGGGCTATCAGCAGCAGCAGAATTGTATTCCACCACAATCTGTAACCTCATGGCCCAGCATATCCCTCACTCTACCATTACCACCAAGCCAGGGGACCAACACTGGTTCAACAACAAGTGTAGAAGAGCATGCCAGGAGCAGCACCAGGCGTACCTAAAAATGAGGTGCCAACCTGGGGAAGCTGCATGCTAAAAAGCGGAAGCAGCATGCTATAGACAGGGCTAAGCGATCCCACAATCAACGATTAGATCAAAGCTCTGCAGTCCTGCCATATCCAGTTATGAATGGTGGTGGACCATTAAACAACTAATGGGAGGCCCCAAGAATATCCCCATCCTCAATGATGGTGGAGCCCAGCACGTGAGTGCAAAAGACAAGGCTGAAGCGTTTGCAACCAACTTCAACCAGAAGTGTCGAGTGGATGATCCATATCGGCCTACTCCCGAGGTCCTCACCATCACAGAAGCCATTCTTCAGCCAATTTGATTCACTCCACATGATGTCAAGAAACGGCAGAGTGCACTAGATACAGCAAAAGCTATGGGCCCCGACAACATCCCGGCTATCGTACTGAAGACTTGTGCTCCAGAACTAGCCGCGCCTCTAGCCAAGCTGTTCCAGTACAGCTACAACACTGGCATCTATCCGACAATGTGGAAAACTGCCCAGGTATCAAATCCAACACGGCCAATTACCGCCCCATCAGTCTACTCTCAATCATCAGCAAAGTGATAGAAGGTGTCATCGACTGTGCTATCAAGCGGCACTTACTCACCAATAACCTGCTCACTGATGCCCAGTTTGGGTTCCACCAAGACCAATTGGCTCCCGACCTCATTACAGCCTTGCTCCAAACATGAACAAAGGAGCTGAATTCCAGAGGTGAGGTGAGTGAATGTCCTTGACATCAAGGCAGCATTTGACCGAGTCTGGCATCAAGGAGCCCTAGTAAAACTGAAGTCAATGGGAATCAGGGGGAAAACGCTCCACTGGCTGGAGTCATACCTAGCACAAAGGAAGATGGTTGTGGTGGTTGAAGGTCAATCATCACAGCCCCAGGACATCACTGTAGGAGTTCCTCAGCACAGTGTCCTAGGCCCAACCATCTTCAGCTGCTTCATCAATGACCTTCCCTCTAACATAAGGTCAGAAATGGAGGTGTTCAGCGCCATTCGCAACTCCACAGATAATGGCCCAGAAATTGGTGTCGGGGGCTTCCCGTGGGTGCAAGCCCCCGACCTACACTTACATAGCGCGCCGACAGTTGAAGCCTGGCCCTGCGTGGATTTCCTGTCAGTGGCCTGGTTCAGCTCCCGGCGTGCTGTGCTTACATAAGAACATAAGAAATAGGAGCAGGAGTAGGCCAATCGGCCCCTCGAGCCTGCTCCACCATTCAATAAGATCATGGCTGATCTGATCCTAACCACAAATCTTCTATCACTCTCCATCCACCCGAACACATGTGATCTCCCGGGAGAGGCGAAAAACCAGATAAAAAACCCAATGGCCAATTTGGGAGAAAAAATCTGGGAAATTCCTCTCCGACCCATCTAGGCAATCGAAACTCGTCCAGGAGATCACTCTGTCCCTATATTTTCTACAGTACTTACCTTCTGTAAAGGCGATCTCCACCCCAGCCAGGAACAGGAATAAAAGCATCTCCTGAAATCTAACACAGAATTAGATCACAAGAAGTAGGAGCAGAACCAGGCTACACGGCCCCTGGGCCCACTCCACTACCCACAGGGCCATGACCATTCCGAACCTACACTCATGTCCAATTTCCTGCCCGCTCCCCGTAACCCTTAATTCCCTTTACTTCTAGGAAACTATCTATTTCTGTTTTAAATTTATTTAATGATGTAGCTTCCACAGCTTTCTGGGGCAGCAAATTCCACAAACCCACCACCCTCTGAGTGAAGAAGTTTCTCCTCATCTCAGTTTTGAAAGAGCAGCCCCTTATTCTAAGATTATGCCCCCTAGTTCTAGTTTCACCCATCATTGGGAACATCCTCACCGCATCCACCCGCTTCACAATCTTATATGTTTCAATAAGATCGCCTCTCATTCTTCTGAACGCCAATGCGTAGAGTCCCAATCTACTCAACCTCTCCTCATATGGCCACCCCCTCATCCCCGGGATTAACCGAGTGAACCTTCTTTGTACTGACTCGAGAGCAAGTATGTCCTTTCTTAAGTAAACTGCAGCAATATCTCCCTGTTTTTATATTCTATCCCCCTGGCAATAAAAGCGGTGCAGTTAGTTCGATGAGCCAGCTGGGATCACGTGAGCACTGGGCAACCAATCTGTTGTATCCGTGTGTTAATGGAGACACAGAATGCAGGAGTTGGTTTAACAGGTGTTTACTGAACAAAGTCTGGAGGTGAACTAAAAGATACAAGACACTATACAGGCTTATATACCCGAGTGGTCACTACCGGTATTACAGTACACAGGGGCTCTTAAAGGTACATACACTACAATTCCTCCCCTTTTAGATAATTAGTACATAAAATTTTAAGTAATCATTAATTAACATGTTTACAAGAACAATAATCTACACACTTGCTGCAGTTAATCAATTATAAGTCAGTCTCTCTGGAGGCTTCCTGACTCGGTCCGGATAACGCCTCGGTGGTGTAGCAGTTTTCGGTGGTGTAGTAGGTTCTTTTGGCAAGGTTGATTCGGCTTGAATGCCAGTGTCGGGTTCATCTGGTTCCAGTATCACCGGATCGGAGGTAGATACTATGGGTATCTCTGCTTCATCATTAGGCGTATAGAGTTGTGGTGTAGGTTGTCCCTTTTCAGATGACTCTATGATCTGGTCAGCATGGCACCTTATTATGCGTTCTCCAATGTCCACGGTATACATCAGCGGTCCTAGTCGTGTGCAAATAGTTCCAGGCTGCCATTTCTCGGTACGGTAGTCCCGGGCCAAAACTTGTTGACCTATCTGGAAGGTTCTAGTTGGCCTTTCATTCATGCCTTGAAATTGCCGGTTCTCTACGTCCCTTCTCATGTTTGGCTTGATCAAATCCAGCCGGCATCTTAGTCTTCTATTGAAAAACATCATGGCGGGAGTTTGGTTTGTAACCACATGTGTTGCATTCCTGTACGCAAACAAGAAGTTATCTACCTTATGTTGTAGATTTATGCCTTCATTACCCATGGCCTTTATGGCCTTCTTGAAGGTCTGGACAAACCTTTCAGCTAATCCATTGGTGGCGGGATGGTATGGGGCGGACGTGTAGTGCTTAACCCCATTGTTTTTTAAGAACTTCCTGAATTCTTCGGACACAAATTGCGGTCCATTATCAGAACAGATCTGTTCAGGCAGCCCATTCCTGGCAAATATGGTCCTTAATACTGTGATGGTTTTTTCTGTGGTGGTGGAGGACATCTTTATTACCTCCGGCCACTTGGAGTGTGCATCAACCGCGATTAAGAACATTGAGTCCATAAATGGACCAGCAAAGCCGATATGTACCCTTTGCCATGGAGATGAGGGCCACTCCCATGGATGTAGAGGGGCTTGTGGTGGGGCGTTTTGGACCTTCTGGCATTCTAGACAGCTCTTGGTCATTTCTTCGATGTCTCCATCGATACCTGGCCACCACACAAACGCTCTGGCTAGGTTCTTCATTTTCACTCCACCCAGATGCCCCTCGTGAAGCTCCTTTAGCACTTTATCCTGGAGTTTGGGTGGAATCACCACTCTGGATCCACACATCAAGGTTCCTCGGCACACTGACAGCTGTTCTCTTCTTTGCGAGAATGCTGGCAACAGTGGTTCGCCATGTGCTGGCCATCCCTTCACCGTTAAATCGTAGACTCGTGAGAGAGTCGGGTCATTTCTCGTTTCCTTTTCAATGGTAGAATTTGTTACTGGTAGACATTCCACTATGGTTGAGTGGAACATCTCCACTGGGTCCACTGTAGATGCCTCTTCTACCATTGGCAATGGTAGGCACGATAAACCGTCAGCATTCCCATGCTGTTTTGATCCTTTGTATTCTATGTCATATTGGTGTGCCCCTCGGAAAAGGGACCACCTCTGTAGCCTTTGCGCTGTCATAATGGAAACACCTTTTTTAGGGTTGAATATGGAGACGAGGGGTTGATGGTCAGTCAACAAGGTAAATTTTTGTCCATGTAGGTAATGGTTGAATTTCTTCACTCCCCACACCAGGCTGATTGCTTCCCTGTCGATCTGGGCATAGTTACGCTCAGCTGAGTTCAATGAGCGTGACGCAAAAGCTATCGGCCGCTCCGAGCCATCAGGGAATCTATGCGATAATACCGCTCCTACGCCGTAAGGGGATGCATCGCACGCCAGTCTGATTGGCAGTGATGGGTTGTAATGAGCCAACACTTCCTTGGACGTGATCAAGCCTTTGCATTTATGAAAGGCACGTTTACAGTCTTCGCTCCATTTCCAAATTACTCCCGTTTGTAGCAGTGCGTTAAGAGGGTGCAGAACAGTTGACAAGTTCGGTAAAAATTTATGATAGTAATTTATCAATCCCAGGAACGACCTTAATTGTGAGACATTTTCAGGTGCTGGGGCTTTTATGACCGCTTCAATTTTTTCAGGTGACTTATGCAACCTTTCTTCGTTAATTATATGGCCACAATATGATATTTGTTTCTGGAAAAATTCGCACTTGGGGCGATTTGCTCGTAGGTCCCGTTCTCTCAGCCTAGTGAGCAACTGCTCCAAATTGGCAAGGTGCTCGTTGTCGTTTTCTCATGTTACAAGGATGTCGTCTAGGTAGCATTGAGTCCCCGGAATCCCTTTGTCACGGGGTGGGGAGCCACGGGGCCGTGTAGATACAGGGCCGTGCTCTCCGAGCAAGGTAGGCTCTGGACCCAAGTGCAGAAACCAGGCTAGAGGCAGGTAGACAATCCTTAAGGTACTTTACTAGATTCACACATAACTAGATTCATACAAGGAACACAACAACAAACATAAGAACTCAAGACAAGCAACCAAACAGCAAGTCAAGATAGGAACTCAGGACAGCTTCCATGAGGAAACCCACTTGTCCATACTGAGCTTGCGACAAGCTACCACAAGGGGCAAGCGGCTTGCCAAGGCGAGGCTCAAGACAAGCTACCCCAAGGGTAATCGGCTTATCAATGCAAAGCTCAAGACAAGCTCCCAACGGCTCCCACGTAGCAACACGCTTGTCCAATCAGCACCTTACCAAGACAAGCAACGTGACAGAACAACAGACTTAAATACATCTTAAAACACAAGCAAGAACCATGGCAACCAGCTTGTGAAGGCAAGCTGCCATAAAGCAAAGGCTAGTCACACAGAGCACCTAGTCAAGACAGAGAACATTGTCAAGACTAACTCCCTGGTTCACCCTAGTGAGGACTGAGCACAGAGAGAAGCAACCACAGAACTTATATACCAAGAAAACCAGGTGAAACCCATGAACAGCTAACAGGCCGTTAAGAATTAACACAGGAGGCTAGGAACAATTATCAAAGGAACAAACAAGTGAAGGTGCCATCTAGAGGTTACAGAAGGAACTGACTGGCACCCTCACAGGACCCCCTCCCCAAGGAACGGCTCCTGACGTTCCCTCTGGACAATCAGGATGGCAATAGCAAAAAATCCCTGAGAAGTTCAGGGGCGCAAAAACACAGGATTCAAAAACACAGGATTCAAAAACACAGGATTCAAAAACACAGGACAATCATTTAAATGAACATAGAGCAAATACTTAAATTCTCTAAACTTCTGAATTAGTGGTATGGATACCCAAGTGGGGGAAAGACTTAAAGGCTTAAGCTAGATCAATCCAAAGTCACACGTGTAAAACAGAGGCAGCCACACACCCTCCTGGGCATTTAGAACCAAGTCAAAACTGAAAAAGTCTGTTTTAGTACACATGGCAAATCTTCTTAGCTTTTCAAGCAATGATATTCCCCATTCCAACTGTTCACAAACTGCAGATGTTCAGAAATCTCAAGACAGAATCATCCTCCTCATCCACTAACGGCAGGGACATGTCGTGGCGATCATATGACCAAAATCTTTGTAAGCAACGGAGCCATCACTCTCCAGAGTTAGCACGCTCAATGGATTATATTTGTCCCAGAGAACTCGAAAGTATCCCATCCAGGAGAGCTCAAAAGTTATCTTGTCCAGGACAGCTCAAAAAATTCAACTTGTCCAGGAGAACTTGAGAGTTTAATTTGTCCAGGAGAACTTGAAAACTTAATTTGCCCAGAAGGACTTGAAAGTCTCTTTTCTAGGAGAATTTGAAAGCTTAACATGATAAAGGTCCAGTAGACTTGAATTTAACATAGGAGACTTGAAAATTTACTCAAAAATTCTAACACTATGAAGGCCACACAGGAGGCCTGAGAATTCACTCGGGGTTCTAACACAGTAGAGGCCCAAGAAGCTTAAGAGTTTACTTGGGGGTTGAACACAGAAGAGGCCCAGGAAGCTTGAGTGTTAACTAGAAAGTTAACACAATGAAAATCCAGAAAACTTGAAAGTTCATTCGAAAGTTTAACAACAAAGAAGGCCCGGTAGGCTTAAAAGTTCACTTAAAAGTTTAACACAGAATACTTGAAATTTTAACACAGTGGGCTTGAAAAATCAACACAGTGGGGGTCTTCTTCCTAGGCGACTCAAAAAATTAAACACAAAAACACAGCGGGGAGTCTTCTCCCTAGGAGACCAAATCTTGCCCAAAAAAGCTCAAAAAATTAACTAGAGAGAGAGTCTCAAACCTTGGCTGGTTGGTTTCTACTGGGTCCATGTATGTCTCAGTCCTACTGTCATGGGGTGGGGAGCCACGGGGCCGTGTAGATACGGGGCCGTGCTCTCCGAGCAAGGTAGGTTCTGGACCCAAGTGCAGAAACCAGGCTAGAGGCAGGTAGACAATCCTTAAGGTACTTTACTAGATTCACACATAACTAGATTCATACAAGGAACACAACAACAAACATAAGAACTCAAGACAAGCAACCAAACAGCAAGTCAAGATAGGAACTCAGGACAGCTTCCATGAGGAAACCCACTTGTCCATACTGAGCTTGCGACAAGCTACCACAAGGGGCAAGCGGCTTGCCAAGGCGAGACTCAAGACAAGCTACCCCAAGGGTAATCGGCTTATCAATGCAAAGCTCAAGACAAGCTCCCAACGGCTCCCACGTAGCAACACGCTTGTCCAAACAGCACCTTACCAAGACAAGCAACTTGACAGAACAACAGACTTAAATACATCTTAAAACACAAGCAAGAACCATGGCAACCAGCTTGTGAAGGCAAGCTGCCATAGAGCAAAGGCTAGTCACACAGAGCACCTAGTCAAGACAGAGAACATTGTCAAGACTAACTCCCTGGTTCACCCTAGTGAGGACTGAGCACAGAGAGAAGCAACCACAGAACTTATATACCAAGAAAACCAGGTGAAACCCATGAACAGCTAACAGGCCGTTAAGAATTAACACAGGAGGCTAGGAACAATTAACAAAGGAACAAACAAGTGAAGGTGCACCCTCAGAGGAGCTCATTGTGTTGCAGCAGTGAGAGGAGAAGGCTGTGCTGTTCCTGAGCTCCTGCTGCTGTGGGGAGCACCACTACTAGCAGCCTACATCATCCTGTTGCAGCAGTGAGAGGAGAAGGCTGTGCTGTTCCTGAGCTCCTGCTGCTGTGGGGAGCACCACCACTACTACTAGCAGCCTACATCATTTACAGAGGTGCCAGGAGAGGACGGAGGAGAGGACAGAGGAGGAGGCCAGCATTCCAACAGGAGGGGCTTTTTTTACATCACTGCCTCCCAAGTCGGCCTCCAGCCCAGGAGAGGGAGAGAGGAGACCAAACAGCTCCACGTGGAAGGTGGGGAGGAGCTGCAACTCGAAACATCTGCAGGTGGGTGTCTATGTGCATTCCCCCCTAAAGACTTTACATCCTAGGCGGGGGGAGGAAAGAAGACGGGCCGAAAGCCTGGCCTGGGTTGGCTGGAGCCTGCCCAGGTGAAGTTTTGTTTCCTCCATACCAAGAAGACCTGGTGTGGGCTGAGCCTGGGCTTTTTTCCAGCCTACCCAGGTGAAGACATCCTCTCCCCCTGCCCGAAGACCATCGGGAAAGACTTTTTTATTCCATCGGGGGAGTGCACCCAGCCGACGCCCACCCACCGACCAACACCTTAAGTGGGGACCCTGCCTTTGCGGCCCCCCCTCCTTCCCATCCCCCTCTTTCTCTCTCCTTGTCCTCTCTCTGCCTCTCCAAAAGGCACCTCTTTTATTTTTTCTAATTACCCATTGAGCAGAGGGAAGGAAGGGCCCCCCTCCCAATTAATACCATCAAGGGGAGAGGCGGGCCAGTTAATTTACACTCCCTCTGCTCTGGGAAAGACACACTTACTGAGGCCATTAACATCTTAGGGCCTGTGACTTTTGGGGTGTGTGTAGCTCTTCCTTAAAAACCGCCCCATTATGGCGAGCACTTCTTCGGCGGTGACGGGGTCAGCAATGACCTATGCGGCGGTGGCGGCAAGGGCCGGGGCTGCTCCCGCTGCTGCTGCGGCCCCGTCGCCGTTCCGGCTGATGACCATGAAGCTCGGGGTGAAGAGCTACACCCACCCCAACATAACTATTGAGGCGTGCGTGAAGGCTATGGCCGGGGTTGTCGGCCCTCCGGCCATAGTCGCCGCCTCAAAAATGTACGGGAAGGCTGTCTTCTTCCTGGAGTCCGAGCGGGCGGTGGCCCTGGCCATCGCCCAAGGGCTCACCGTGGGCGGGACTTTCCTGCCGGTGGACCCGCTGGAGGCCACCGCGCAGAGGGTTGTCCTGTCGAATGTCCCGCCCTATATCGCCGGTGAGCTCCTCCTCCCCCACCTTCGTCAACTTGGGGAGGTGAGGTCGGGGATTTCCCCGATCCCGCTCGGGCTCCGGGAAAGCAGCCTTCGCCATGTCTTCTCCTTCCGGCGCCAAGCCTTTGTCCAGCTGGCGCGGGAGGGGGAGACGGACGGGGCTTTCACGGTCCTCCACGGGGGGACCCCATACCGCGTCTTTTGGACCACGGACGGCGTGCGGTGCCACGCCTGTAGGGAGGTGGGGCACGTGTGGAAAAACTGCCCCACCTCCAAAGCCGCCAGGGTGACTGGCGCGACCAAGGCTGGCGCCGCCGCCGCTCCTCCCTCCGGGTCTAGCCGCGCCCCCTCCCGAACAAAAGCTAACGGGGCGCGGTCGTCGTCGGAGGCCAACGTCATCCAGGCCTCCGGCAGGGGGGAGGAGGGATGTCCGGTCGGAAAAAAGGCGCTGGGCAAGAACAAACACCGTAGGGTGGGTCCCCCCGAGGAGGGCGAACCCTTTGATATGGACCCCCTGACGCCCGAGAGCATCGCGGCATTGTTGGTGGAGTGCGGAGCTGGGGGGGACCCCGTGCCTGAGTCCGTGGCCGCGACCGCCGAGGCGGGACCACCGGAACCTGCGGCCGGGCTTGGGTCCGGGGGACCCAAAGAACTCGCTCCTCTGGAGGGAGCAGGGGAGGCCCCTGAAGACATGGAGGCCTCCCTCTACCCCTCCGCGCTCAAGCGAAGGCGCGACTCCCGGGACGAGGGGGGGGACCGGGAGGTGGAAGGTCCCTCCGGTCAGGGGGAGTCGTCGCCCGCCGTGGGCGCTGCGCCCCACCCCACCGCTATCACCATCGCGAGCGAATGGCAGGGGTCGCCTGTCCCCGGGGAGGCTGAGGCAGAAGCGTCTGCCCAGCTCGTGCCTCCCGGGGACGGGGACGAGACCCTGCCCGTGGGGGGGGTCGCGGAACAACCCGCGGCGGGGATTGACCCTCTAATGGTGGCATTACCCCTCGACGGGTCGGGCGGCCAGGGGACCGGGCCGGGCGAGTCATCCGATGATGAGCTCGCCCAGAGCGGCCCGGACCTTTCCCAGGTGCTGCTCGACTTCGTCGAGGTCTGCGGGAAAATCACCCCATCTGCTGGGTCGGAGGCCGGTGGCGTAGCAGGGGGGGCCCTCTGTCTGTGTCTCCGGCGCCGGGCGACTTGGAGGAGATCGGTTGCACGTGTTCTCCCGTCTCTCCGGTCTCTCCGGTCGTTCCGGCGCCTGGGGCGGAGGGGGTCTCCGAACCGCCGCCGCCTTCAGGCCCGGCCCCCCTAGAGGAGCCCGGGGGGGAATCCTCCGCTACCGATCCTGGGGGTGGGATCCGGGCGGAGGCGGGGCCGGCTGTTGCGGCCGAGCCGCCCGATGCGCACTGCGTGGCGGACGGTTCGGCCGCCGGTGGCGACCCCCCGGAGGAGGACGGGGACTCGGTGGTGGGGGTGGAGGAAGACTTAGAATCCATTGCCGATGAGGCGATGGATGACCTCGCGCCCCTCGCCGGGACCCCCCTCATTCTTATTCCCATCAGGGAGCTCCGGGATTTTGTGGCCACGAGCCAGGGTCGCCGCAGGACCCGGCAGGCCCTCGACAGATGGTCAGGGCTGGCGCTGCTCATCGGGTCGGCCCGCGTCGCCTATAAGACCATGGGTGCGGACGCGGGCGTGAACCCGTCCGAGCTGCGTCGGTTCCGGACATTCTTCATCGGGCTGCTAGGGGAGTGGCGGTTGACTAGCGGCCGCCCTCCCTTCCCCCGTTAGGTTTAAGTAGGGGTTGGTTGTGCTTCTGAAATGAAGATAACCATAGCCAGCCTCAACGTCAACGGCAGCAGGGATGCTAGCCGCAGATTTAATAACTTTTCGGTCCTTCGGGACGGGAAGTATGCGGTGTGCTTCCTGCAAGAAACCCACACCGTTCCGGGAGACGAGGCCACGTGGCTCCTGGAGTGGCAAGGAGGGGTCAACATGAGTCACCTCTCCAGTGCTTCCAGTGGGGTGGCTATCTTGTTGGCCCCGCATTTTCAGCCGGAGATCTTGGGGGTCAAGGAGCTGGTGCCGGGCCGCTTGCTCCAGGTCACTGTTCGCCTGGGGGGCGTGCCGCTCCATTTAGTGAACGTGTACGCCCCTCAGGCTGGTGTGCAGCAAGCGCGCTTCTTTGAAGAAGTGTCCACTCTTTTGGGCTCCATCGACGCGGGCGAGTGCGTCATCCTCGGGGGGGATTTTAATTGTACCCTCGAGGCGAGGGACCGCACGGGTACCCAGCCGAGCCCAGCGTCGATGGGGAAGTTGAGGGACCTGGTCGGGTCCCTCGACTTGGTGGACATCTGGCGTAATCTCCATCCCGACTCCAGCGCCTTCGCTTTTGTGAGGTCTGGGGGAGGAGCGTCCAGGATCGACCGCCTCTACATTTCCCGGGCATACGTCTCCTGCGTTCCGACGGCTTCCATGCGGCCGGTGCCGTGCACGGACCACCACCTGGTGTGGGCGGAGCTCGTGCCGCTGCGCGCCGGGGGGGTGTCCGCGTACTGGCACTTTAACAACCTGCTGCTGGAGGACGCGCGGTTCCGGGATTCGTTCGGTCGGTTCTGGGCCGGCTGGAGAAGGAAGCAGGGGGGCTTCCCCTCCTTGAGGCTATGGTGGGATGTGGGCAAGGCTCGCATCCGTCTCTTCTGTCAGGAGTACGCGAAGGGGTCGACCAAGAGGCGGGAGGCCCGGGTCGGGCAGTTGGAGAAGGAGGTGCTCGACCTGGAGTCCCGTCTCGGTCAAGTCGCCGAGGACCCGGCCCTGCGGCTGGTGTACGAAGAGAAGAAGGGCGCGCTGAAGGACCTGCAGCTCGTCGGGTCCCGAGGCGCGTACGTGAGGTCGCGGATCCAGTTCCTGCGGGACCTGGACCGCGGCTCCCCCTTCTTCTACTCGCTGGAAAAAAGACGGGGGGTCCGTAAGCAGCTTTTGGAGCTGCTGGCCGACGACGGATCTCTGGTCTCGGATCCGGAGGGAATCCGCGCGGAGACCCGCGCCTATTACGGGGCTCTGTTCTCTCCAGATCCGTCCAGCGAGGACACGCGCAGAGTTTTGTGGGAGGACCTGCCGAAGGTCGGCCTGGAGGGCGCCGAAAAATTGGACGCTCCTCTGAGTTTGGAGGAGCTGTCCGGCGCCCTCCGCCAGCTCTCTAGGGGGAAGTCCCCGGGGCTGGACGGGCTGACCGTGGAGTTCCACAGGGCGTTCTGGGGCGTCCTGGGGGGCGACTACGTGCGGGTCCTGGGGGAATGTTTGGCGACCGGGGAGATGCCCCTCTCGTGGCGCAGGGCGGTGATTGTCCTGCTGCCTAAGAGGGGTGATCTCCGCCTCCTTAAGAACTGGCGCCCGGTCTCCCTCCTCAGCACGGATTACAAAATCTTTGCCAGGGCCGTGTCTGTTCGCCTTGGCACCGTGCTGGCCCACATGATCCATCCCGACCAGTCCTACACGGTCCCGGGCCGGACCATTCATGATAACATCCATCTGGTCCGGGACCTGGTCCACCATTCCCAGAGGGCTGGTCTGTCGGTCGCCTTCCTTTCCCTGGATCAGGAGAAGGCGTTCGACAGGGTGGATCACGAGTATCTTTTCGGGACTCTGCGCGCATTCGGGTTCGGGACGCATTTTGTCGCCCGGATCCGACTTCTGTACGCTGCCGCGGAGTGTCTGATTAAAGTTAACGGGTCCTTGATGGCGCCCCTTCGCTTCGGGAGGGGGGTGCGTCAGGGATGCCCCATGTCCGGCCAGTTATATGCCATTTGCGTGGAGCCTTTCCTGCGCCTCTTGCGGAAGAGGTTGGCGGGATTGGCTCTGCAAGGGCCGGGCGTGGAGGTGGTCCTCTCGGCTTACGCCGATGACGTGCTCCTCATGGTCACGGATCCCGTTGACTTGCGGAGGATGCGGGAATGCCAGCAGATTTACTCGGACGCATCCTCCGCCAGGATCAACTGGGGGAAATGTTCTGGACTCCTGGTGGGTCAGTGGCAGGTGGACTCTCTGCCGGAGGAGTTCAGGCCCTTCGCCTGGAGTACAACGCACCTCCTCTACTTGGGAGTCTACCTCAGCCCGGCCGAGGACGCCTGGCCGGCGAACTGGCACGAGCTGGAGGCCAAAGTCACCGCTCGCTTAGGACGCTGGACAGGATTGCTCCGAGTGTTGTCCTACAGGGGTCGGGCGTTGGTCATAAACCAACTGGTGGCCGCCATGTTGTGGTACCGGTTGTTTACTCTGATCCCCCCCCCCTGCGTTTGTCGTCAAGATACAGAAGAAGCTCGTCGACTTCTTCTGGAACAACAGGATACACTGGGTCGCTGCCGCGGTTCTGAGTCTCCCGCTTAAGGAGGGCGGTCAGGCGTTGGTGTGCCTCTGCACCCAGGCTGCGACTTTCCGTCTTCAGACGCTGCAGAGATACCTGTACGTCGAGAATCCTCCAAGATGGTGTGTGCTGGCGACGTATTTTTTCCGCCAGCTGCACGGCCTCAATTACGACACGCAGCTCCTGTTTTTGGAGGTGAGCGGCAGGCGTGAGAGCCTGCGGGAGCTGCCTGTCTTTTACCAGGAACTACTATGGGTTTGGAATTACGTCGCCTCCAGGCGGAGCTCTCCCCCGTCAGGAGCGGCGGCTGTCCTCCGGGAGCCGCTGTTCAGGAATCCGCACCTCCACGTCCGCGAGTTCGGGTGGCTGGCGGAGCGCAGGGCTGTGCCTGGCAGGGTGACTAGAGTCGGGGACCTACTCGATGGCGGAGGAGCGGGCTGGATGGCGCCAGAGGAGCTGGCGCGACGCATGTCATGGGACGACGTCCGGCTCGCGGTCAGTGCCATCGGGGCGGTGAAAGCGATGTTGCCCCCCGGCGCCACGAGGTGTGTCGAGGCGGCTCGGGCATGTGGGGAGATCCCGTCCGAGCTTACTCCCATTCGGACGGAATTCCTTATCGGCGCCTTGCCCCGAAACTCCCCTCGGGGATCGGTGCCTCACAGCTTGAGCCGTCTCGAGGAAATACCCTCCGTGCTTTTTCATTCTGCGCGGAGGGGTTTCCTGTACGGGCTGCTCTTGCACACCTTCCACTTTGCCATCTTCGCCTGCCGTCCGGACACGCCGTGGTGTGCCGTTTTACCTCCGGACGGAGACGGAGGTCCCCAATGGGGGCCTCTCTATGCAGGAGTCCTCCTTTGTTCTATTGGGGACTTGGCCTGGAGGGTGTTGCACAGAGCTGTTCCGTGCAATAGATTTTTAAATAGGTTTACGGACTCCCAGACCGCCTGTTTGTTTTGCGGTCTGGAGGAGTCCGTGTTCCACGTATATATGGGGTGTGAGAGGTTGCAGCCCCTCTTCCATTTTTTGAAGGGGCTGCTCCTCAAATTTTGGTTGCACTTCAGTCCCACGCTCCTGATCTACGGTCACCCCGTGCGGAGGGGAGCGGGCAGGTTGGAGGACCTCCTCGTGGGCCTGCTCCTGGGCCTGGCCAAGAAAGCCATTAATTGGTCCAGGCAGCGGGCGGTCGAGGGGGTCGTCCGACCGGATTGCCTCCCCCTCTTCCGTGGCCATGTTCGCGCCCGGGTGGCCCTAGAGATGGAGCATGCGGTGTCCGCCGGCGTGCTCGAGCTTTTGCGTGACCGGTGGGCGCCGCGGGGACTGGAGTGCATAATTAGTTTAAACAACCAAATTTTAATTTGAGGGGTTAAGGTTTATTTAAAGGGTTATTGGATTTTAGTTACAGTTTATTTGTTAACTTGGTTTTATTTCACGCAAAGAAGCAAGTGAAGGTGCCATCTAGAGGTTACAGAAGGAACTGACTGGCACCCTCACACCCTTGCAGGACTTGCTCCATAGCTCTTTGCCAGATAGCTGGAGCTGATGCTACTCCGAAAACCATTCGATTGTACTGGTACAGTCCTTTGTGTGTGTTTATCGTGAGGTACTTTTTAGAGGCCTCCTCAACTTCCATCTGTAGATATGCCTGTGCCAAGTCAATTTTGGTGAAACGTTTCCCTCCGGATAGTGAGGCGAAAATATCTTCTATCCTCGGAAGAGGATACTGTACCGTGTGAAGGACTGGGTTTACAGTCACCTTGAAGTCCCCACAGATGCGAATTTTTCTCTGTTCTTCAGATTTATCATTATTCAACGTTTTCTTCATGACCGGGATGATGGGTGTTGCCCACTCGCTCCAATCTACCTTGGATAACACGCCTGCCTTTTCCAAATTCTCCAGCTCTGCCTCGACTGCTGGACGAATTGCGTATGGCACCGGCCTTGCCTTAAAAACTTGGGAATTGCCGCATCTTCTACTTTTATTGAGGCGGTGACGCCTTTCAAGGTTCCTAGTTCCTGTTGAAACACTTAGAGTCATAGAGTCATAGAGTCATAGAGTTATACAGCACAGAAAGAGGCCCTTCGGCCCATCGTGTCTGCGCCGTCCATCAAGCCCTGTCTAATCTAATCCCATTTTCCAGCATTTGGTCCATAGCCTTGTATGCAATGGCATTTCAAGTGCTCATCCAAATGCTTCTTGAATGTTGTGAGGGTTCCTGCCTCTACCACCCTTTCAGGCAGTGAGTTCCAGACTCCAACCACCCCCTGGGTGAAAAAGTTCCTCCTCAAATCCCCTCTAAACCTCCTGCCCCTTACCTTGAATCTATGCCCCCTTGTTATTGACCCCCCTACTAAGGGGAAAAGTTCCTCTTTATCTACCCTATCTATGCCCCTCATTAATCGTTCAGGTATGACGTCATCATCATTTTTTTTCTTACTGGTCACCGCCAGTGCCTGAATGGAGTGCCAGTCTAAACGTATCTTCCTGATCCATTCACGTCCCAACAGCGGTGGACCACCATCTTGCAGAACGTATAAATACAACTTCTGTATTTTCTTGCCGTTGTATACAACAGGCACCCTTATTTTCCCTCTGGGGTATACTTTCTGCCCCGTATATGTCTTCGAGATAATGGATGTGTCTTTCAAAGGTATATGCGGAAATAGCTGCTCGTAATCCCGTCGACTTATGACGGTCAGAGCTGATCTTGTATCTCGCTCCATTTTAACTGGGGACCCCGCTATCGTGAGGGTAACCCAAATGGTCTGGTAATCTTCTTTGGCAATTACATTATGTAATTTGAGACAGCTTAGTCTCTTGTTTCTGGAGTCGCTATTGCTCTTCTGGTCTTCGGAGCTACTGTCCGTCATCATTTGTACCTTTCTGTACTTTTCCTTATTGATTTTTTTTCTGTCAGTGGATTTTTTGTTTCCAGATCGGCATACACGTGCAATGTGTCCCATCTTTCCGCATTGCCTGCATGCTTTGTCCTTGAACCAGCAGTCCCTCTGGTCATGGGTGGATCTGCCGCAGCGATAACATCTCTCGAAACCCCGTGTCATTTCATGGGTGCCGAAGTCCTGTGGCTTTTGCTGTATCTCTGCAGCTCCTCTTGCTGCTGCTTCATATGATACAGGCATACTGAAAGCCTTGTCCAGTGTCAAATCTTTCTCAGAAAGTAGCCTTTTCTGTGTTCCTTCACTTAGGAGACCGCAGACGAATTTGTCTCGTAGAGAATCTGCCAGTCCTGCCCCGAATTGTCAGTGCTTTGACAGCTTTCTTAATTCAGTGAGGTAATCAGCGTTACTTTCATTCTTGTGCTGATTCCTCCTGAAGAATTTGAATCGTTCCACTATCAGCAGTGGTGTTGGGTTTAAGTGCTCCTGTAGGGTATCAACAATCTCCTTAAAATTCTTGTCCATCGGTTTGGCTGGAGTGATTAAGTTTCGTAACAGCCCGTATGTCCTTGCGCCCATCAGATTTAGAAGTACCGATGCCTTTTTATCATCCTCTACTTCATTCGCTGTGAAATATACCTCCACTCTTTCCACATATGTGGTCCAATCCTCTATATCACTATCGAAAGCAGTAATATTGCCAGTCTTAGGCATCCTGAAAATCAAAAATGGCGCCTCCCGCGCTTTCCTTTCTTCCCTGACGAGAAAAAATGGTGCCTCCCGCGCTTTCCCGCCGCTGCCGCTGCTGACAACGCTGTTCTCCGCGGTTTTTATTTACACAGATATTTTTAATAGTTGGAGACTCATTCCCGCCGGACTCTCTGGGACGTTTCCCTCCCTCTGCTTGGCCCGAACGCCGACCTGCTTTGCAGCGCCGGCCGTCTCCCGAGTGCTGCACCCTCCATCTGTGTTTGCCTCCGCCTTCCGACTCGCTGCTCGGCCCCGCTGCAGAGCCACCCGATCGAGCCCCAGCCCGCTGCCCAGGAAGGATTAGTGCATTACCTGCCACCAGCCCGGCTAGCTGGTGAAACCATTTTTTTTTTTTTTTTCCGACCTTCCTCTGAGTAATCAATCTCCTTGAGGTGCTGCCGAATTGCAGGTAAGTCCGTTTCCAATTCGTCGCCACTGTTGTATCCGTGTGTTAATGGAGACACGGAATGCAGGAGTTGGTTTAACAGGTGTTTTCTGAACAAAGTCTGGAGGTGAACTAAAAGATGCAAGATGCTATACAGGCTTATATACCCGAGTGGTCACTACCGGTATTACAGTACACAGGGGCTCTTAAAGGTACATACACTACACAATCGGAGGTTGCAAAAGTTCATTCATGAGTTTGATAGTAAGAACTGTCAAACTCATGAAAACTTTGGGTGCCCAAAACAGTACTTAAACTTCAAATAAAAGTTTTTAAAAATCCCACTAATTAAATGAGCTATTAATAACTGTAAAAAACTAATTTAAACAATTATTCAAATTTTTGAAAAAATTAATTTTTTAACAAATCGGGTCTAAAAATACACTTACCTTACTGTAAAGTCTTTAAAAATAATAAACCTGTGGAAAAAAATTTCTAACTTTAATTATTAGACCACTTACCTTTTAAAACTAAGTCCTTACGTCTGCTTTTTTCATTCGTAAAAAGTTGAGGCCTTCACGCACGGGCAAACCTTTAAAAAAAAAGGAATTTCAGCGCGCACGCGCAGACTCCTGCACGCACGCGTTCGACCTCTGAACCCCTTGGTTCAGAGGAAAGGAAATGCTGGTTTTCCGCGCATGCACTGTGCTGCTGAAAACCGACACTTCCATCGGGCCCACGCGTGAGTACCCCGTCCGTACTCACGCGTTGGGACCTGAATTACTGGGCCAATGAAACAGTCCATGTCTGCATGCAACAAGACCTGGATGACGTTCAGGCTTGGGCTGATAAGTGGAAGGTACCATTCGCGCCACAGAAGTGCCAGGCAATGAGTATCTCCAACAAGCGAGAGTCTAACCACCTCCCCATGACATTCAATAGCATTACTGTAATGTATACAACATTGAAGGGACTACTTTGTATTGTGGATGTATATCCTTAGTTGCGAGCATATATAACAGACGCGTATTGATTTGTACAGTCAGTGCCGAAGTTCCAGTTACCCAGTAAAGATCACTTGAAGTTACTCTCAGTCTCTGCTGCTTTATTATTTTATGTAGTTGTGTGTAGCGGTACAAACACAACAAATTGGCGACGAGAATTATGAACCTACGTCTTCCTATTCTGGCATCGTATCCAGAGGACACCGAAACTTGGAAGAAAGGAGCGAGAAGGTAGAGAAAACGGAGTACGCTTGCTAAGCTAGGCAGGGGATACGTAAGTCAAGTGAAAAGTGCACAGGACTTGCATGACGCTAGCTAACTAGTAAAGAAAGAAAAACGGGTTTGGAAAAAAAAATGGCGATGATTGGCACGATTGCAGCATTTGATAGCAGCATTGAAGACTGGGCAACTTATATTGAAAGAGTGGAGTTGTACTGTGAGGCTAACGGAGTGGAGGTAGAAAAGAAAGCCACTGTTTTGCTGAGTGTTATGGGCGCAAAGACATACAGGCTACTGCGTAGTTTATTAACCCCTGAAAAGCCAGCAAACAAAACATTCAAACAAATAGTGGACACACTCCAAGACCATTTAAGCCCCAGACCACTGCTCATAGCCGAAAGATTTAAATTCCATAAACGGAACCAGAGCAAAAATGAAAGCATTTCTGAATATTTGGCAAAGTTGCGCAAATGATCAGAACATTGCCAATTTGGAGTGGGCTTATCAGACGCATTGAGAGACAGATTTGTGTGTGGTATGCAAAGTGAAAGCACACAAAAGAAGCTCCTGTCTGAAAAAGATCTCACCTTGGAGAAGGCTCTAAGTATTGCAATTTCAATGGAAGCAGCAGCATGTGGCGCTTTAGAAATTCAACAAAAATCCCTGGAATATTCCACTAAAACAAGAAAAGAAGTGCTATCGCTGTGGTAAAATGTCACATGATCACAATGACTGTTGGTTTAAAGACAAAGATTGCAGACAATGTGGCAAACGAGGGCACATTGAAAGAGTTTGCAAAACAAAGAAGCAGAAAACTGATACAATACAGAGCAAAAAGGCACATCAAGTGACTGAAAACAAGAAACCTTTCAAAGATAGATATAAGAAAGTACACTACGTGACTGGAGACAGTTCAGATAAAGGAAAAAGTGACACAGACTCAGAGGAAGAGGATGTGGCTTATCTAAAACTACACAGTGTGAAAGAAACAGAGGATCACAGAATAATATGGGTTACTCCAGAAGTGGCAGGAGTTAGGCTGAAAATGGAGTTGGACACAGGCTCAGCTTTAACAGTGATCTCTGTACATGACTACAAACGACTGTTTTCACACATACCGCTAAGGCCAACTAAAGTACTGTTAAAGACATACACAGGACAAAGAGTGTGCCCAAAGGTAAAATAAAAGTGACAGTGACATACAAAGAAAACAAAATACCGCAATTGAACCTCTATGTAGTGGGAAATGGAGGACCACCATTGCTGGGACACGAATGGCTCAGGAAAATACAGTTGGGTTGGCACACCATCCAAGCACTGTTTGTGTCAGCAAAGGAGGACAGCAACGCCCCTACTGAGAGACTGGCACAAATACTCTCTGACTCTCAGGAAGTGTTCAAGAAGGGGCTAGGAACACTTAAGGGCATGAAAGCAAAAATTAAGATTGAGCAGAATGTAAATCCAAAGTTCCATAAGGCCAGACCAGTGCCTTATGCAATTCGCCCATCAGTAGAAGCAGAGCTGGAGAACTTGGAGCAGTTAGGGGTCCTGTCCAAGGTGGATTGGAGTGAATGGGCCACACCTATAGTTCCAGTGATGAAGAAAACCTCCAGCACAAAACCAGGAAAGCCAAGAAAAGTGCGCATCTGCGGAGACTTTAAATTGACTGTTAACCCAGTCCTCCACACAGTACAGTACCCATTGCCTTGCATTGAGGACATCTTTGCTTCCCTGTCAAGAGGGGAACGCTTCACAAAGATTGACTTGGCCCAGGCCTATCTCCAAATGGAAATTGATGATGCATCAAAGAAGTACCTGACAATAAATGCGCACAAAGGCCTTTACCAGTACAATCGGCTGGTATTCGGAATAGCATCAGCTCCTGCAATCTGGCAAAGGGCAATGGACCAAGTCCTGCAGGGGATCCCAAGTACTCAGTGTTATCTTGATGACATCATCATTACTGGCAAGAATGACAACGACCACCTTTCCAACCTTGAACAGGTGCTCATCAGGTTACGGGAGTATGGGCTCCGAGCGAACCGAGACAAGTGTGAGTTTTTCAAAAAGGAAATCTCATACTGTGGACATGTGATTGACAAGGACGGTTTACACAAGTCTCCAGACAAGATTGAGGCTGTGATTAATGCACCAACACCTGAAAATGTGTCTCAGTTGAGATCATATCTTGGACTGGTGAACTACTATCACAAGTTCTTGCCCAACCTATCCACAGTGTTACATCCACTAAATGCATTGCTACAGACAGGGTCACAATGGAAGTGGAGTGACAGCTGTGAACAAGCTTTTCAAGAGAGTAAAAGACTCATTACTTCAGAAAAGGTGCTAGCTCACTTTGACCCATCCTTACCTATTCGACTGGCATGTGATGCATCACCCCATGGCATTGGTGCCGTGTTGTCGCATAAGTTCCCAGACGGCTCAGAAAGACCAATAGCCTTTGCGTCAAGATCATTGACTACAGCTGAACGCAATTATGCACAGATTGACCGAGAGGCCCTCAGCCTTGCGTGGGGAGTCAAGAAATTCAACCACTACTTGTATGGTCAACAGTTTACACTGTTAACTGACCACCAGCCTCTCATTTCAATCTTCAACCAAAGGAAGGGCGTTCCAGTGATGACGGCACAACGGCTACAGTGATGGTCACTCTTCCTAGGGGCTCACCTGTATGACATTGAATACAAGGGGACCAAGCAACATGGCAACGCTGATGGTTTGTCATGTTTACCACTGCCGAACTCAGAGGAAACTACAACAGTTGACTCAGCAGAGGTATTTCACACAACAATAGTTGAGCAGCTACCAGTGACAAACTTCCTCATTGAAAGAGAAACACGCAATGACCCTACATTGTCAAAAGTTTATGACATCACTGTGAAGGGATGGCCAATGAATGGTGACTCATTGTTTCCAGCATTCTCAGCTAGGAGGGAGTAGTTATCAGTGTGTCGGGGAACACTGATGTGCGGCTCACGAGTTGTGATTCCTCCCAAGCTTCGTAACCGAGTGCTAGATGAACTGCATGAAGGCCACTTAGGTACTGTAAAGATGAAAAGTCTTGCCCATGGTTACGTGTGGTGGCCGGGAATTGACAAACAGATCGAGGACCTGACAAAGAGCTACTCAGGATGTCAAAAGGTCCAGAACACACCACCACAAGCCCCTCTCCATCCATGGGAATGGCCCTCATCACCATGGCAACGTGTGCACATCGACTTTGCTGGACCGTTCATGGACTCCATGTTCTTGATTGCAGTCGATGCACATTCCAAATGGCCCGAGGTCATTAAAATGAAATTAACCACATCTGAAAAGACCATTTCAGTTCTGAGGACCATGTTCGCTAGAAATGGACTACCAGAACAAATCTGCACAGACAATGAATGACAATTTGTCTCTGACGAATTCCAAAGGTTCACGAGGAAAAATGGAATCAAGCACTACACATCTGCCCCGTACCATCCAAGTGGCTTGGCAGAAAGATTCGTACAGACTTTCAAGAAGGCCATCAAAGCAATGTACAGTGAGAATCTACCACTGCAACACAAGATAGACAAATTCCTCTTTGCTTATTGGAACGCAGTACACGCAGCCACTAATCAGACTCCAGCGATGATGTTTCTGAACAGGAACCTGAGATCTCGCATGGACCTTCTTAAACCGAATGTACGTCGTGATGTAGAGAACAAACAGTTCAAACATTTGAATGCTAAGCCAACAAGAAGCTTCAGTGTGGGACAGTCAGTTCTTGCTCGTGATTTCCGGATGGAAAAGTGGCAACCAGGTACGATATCCACAAGAGAGGGACCACTGATGTATACTGTGGATGTGGGAGAGAACGTTTTGAGACGTCATGTGGACCAAATTCTGGATGTTCAGGTGGAAAACACCCCTATACTTTGCCCAGACTCACCTGACATGGAAACAGGCACTCCTGATTCATTAGCATCAGCACCAGCCTCATCCTCAGCTGAGAGCTCTGCCTGTGCTGATAGCTCATCTGATGCAACTGTACCTGTACAGTCTCATTCCCCAAAGCAAAAGAGTCTGGAGAGACGTTACCCAGAGAGGCAGAGGAGGCCTCCCCAGAGACTTGACTTGTAAAAGGGCTGTTGACTAAATAAAATGTTATGTTGGAATTTGAATTTTGTTACTGTAAAGACAGGCTCTGTATGTTAATTATAGAAATTTTGCGTTAATATACTATTAAACTAAAGGGGGAGGAAGTGTAATGTATACAACATTGAAGGGACTACTTTGTATTGCAGATGTATATCCTTAGTTGCGAGCGTATATAACAGACGCGTATCGATTTGTACAGTCAGTGCCGAAGTTCCAGTTACCCAGTAAAGATCACTTGAAGTTACTCTCAGTCTCTGCTGCTTTATTATTTTATGTAGTTGTGTGTAGCGGTACAAACAAAGCAATTACCATCGCCAAATCCCCCACTATCAACATCCTGGGGGCGTCACCATTAACCAGAAACTTAACTGGACCAGCCACATAAATACTGTGGCAACAAGAGCAGGTCAGAGGCTAGATATTCTGTGGCGAGTGTCTCACCTCCTGACTCCCCAAAGCCTTTCCACCATTTACAAGGCACAAGTAAGGAGTGTGATGGAATACTCTCCACTTGCCTGGATGAGTGCAGCTCCAACAACACTCAAGAAGCTCAACACCATCCAGGACAAAGTAGCCCGCTTGATTGGCACCCCATCCACCACCTTAAACATTCACTCCCTCCACCACCAGCGTACCGTGGATACAGTGCGTACCATGTACAAGATGCACTGCAGCAACTCACCAAGGCTTCTTCGGCAGCACCTCCCAAACCCGCGACCTCTTCCACCTAGAAGGACATGGGCAGCAGGCGCATGGGAACACCACCACCTCCAAGTTCCCCTCCAAGTCACACACCATCCTGACTTAGAAGTATATCGCCGATCCTTCATCGTCGCTGGGTCAAAATCCTGAAACTCCCTACCTAACAGCACTGTGGAAGTACCTTCACCACACAGACTGCAGCGGTTCAGGATGGCGGCTCACCACCACCTTCTCAAGGGCAACTAGGGCTGGGCAATAAATGCTGGCATTGCCAGCAACGCCCTGATCCCATAAACAAATAAAAAAAAGTACAAAAGCAAGGGAGTTATGCTAAACCTTCAGAAATCACTGGTTAGGCCTCAGTTGGAGTATTGTGGCCAATTCTGGACACCACACCTTAGGAAGAATGTCAAGGTCTTGGAGAGGGTGCAGAAGAGATTTACTGGAGTGGTTCCAGGGATGAAGGACTTCAGTTATGTGGGGAGACTAGCGAAGCTGGAATTGTTCACCTTCGAGCAGAGAAAGTTATAGAGAGATATAATAGAGGCGTTCAAATTCATGAAATGTTTTGATAGAGTAAAAAAGGAGAAACTGTTTCCACTGGCAGGAGGGTCAGCAACAAGAGGACACAGATTTAAGGTAATTGGCAAAAGAGCCAGAGGGAAGTTCTGGAGAATTTTTTTACGCAGCTAATTGTTATGATCTGGAATTCACTGCCTGAAGGCATGGTGGAAGCAGATTTAATAATAACTTTCAAAAGGGAATTGGATATAGCCTTGAAAAGGAAATATTTGTAGCCCTATTGGGAAAGAGCTGGGCGTGGGGCTAATTGGATAGCACTTACAAAGAGCTGGCACTGGTATGATGAGCCGAATGGCCTCCTTCTGTGCTGTATGATTTTATAATCCCATTAAGCAGAGATGCGCAAAGAGAGAGGGTGCCTCTATAGGAGGAGGAGAGAGAGGGTGCCTCTATAGAAGGAGGAGAGAGAGGGTGCCTCTATAGAAGGAGGGGAGAGAGGGTGCCTCTGTAGAAGGAGAGAGAGAGGGTGCCTCTACAGAAGGAGGGGAGAGAGGGTGCCTCTATAGAAGGAGGAGAGAGAGGGTGCCTCTATAGAAGGAGAGGGTGCCTGTATAGAAGGAGGAGAGAGAGGGTGCCTCTATAGAAGGAGGAGAGAGAGGGTGCCTCTATAGAAGGAGGGGAGAGAGGGTGCCTCTATAGAAGGAGGGGAGAGAGGGTGCCTCTATAGAAGGAGGGGAGAGAGGGTGCCTCTATTGAAGGAGGGGAGAGAGGGTGCCTCTATAGAAGGAGGAGAGAGAGGGTGCCTCTATAGAAGGAGGAGAGGGTGCCTCTATAGAAGGAGAGAGAGAGGGTGCCTCTATAGAAGGAGGGGTGAGAGGGTGCCTCTATAGAAGGAGGAGAGAGAGGGTGTCTCTATAGAAGGAGGGGAGAGAGGGTGCCTCTATAGAAGGAGGAGAGAGAGGGTGCCTCTATAGAAGGAGGAGAGAGAGGGTGCCTCTATAGAAGGAGGGAGAGAGGGTGTCTCTATAGAAGGAGGGAGAGAGGGTGTCTCTATAGAAGGAGGGGAGAGAGGGTGCCTCTATAGAAGGAGGGAGAGAGGGTGTCTCTATCGAAGGAGGGGAGAGAGGGTGCCTCTATAGAAGGAGGAGAGAGAGGGTGCCTCTATAGAAGGAGGAGAGAGAGGGTGCCTCTATAGAAGGAGGGGAGAGAGGGTGCCTCTATAGAAGGAGGAGAGAGAGGGTGCCTCTATAGAAGGAGAGAGAGAGGGTGCCTCTATAGAAGGAGAGAGAGAGGGTGCCTCTATAGAAGGAGGGGAGAGAGGGTGCCTCTATAGAAGGAGGAGAGAGAGGGTGCCTCTATAGAAGGAGAGAGAGAGGGTGCCTCTATAGAAGGAGAGAGAGAGGGTGCCTCTATAGAAGGAGGGAGAGAGGGTGTCTCTATAGAAGGAGGGAGAGAGGGTGTCTCTATAGAAGGAGGGGAGAGAGGGTGCCTCTATAGAAGGAGGGAGAGAGGGTGTCTCTATCGAAGGAGGGGAGAGAGGGTGCCTCTATAGAAGGAGGAGAGAGAGGGTGCCTCTATAGAAGGAGGAGAGAGAGGGTGCCTCTATAGAAGGAGGAGAGAGAGGGTGTCTCTATAGAAGGAGGGGAGAGAGGGTGCCTCTATAGAAGGAGGAGAGAGAGGGTGCCTCTATAGAAGGAGGAGAGAGAGGGTGCCTCTATAGAAGGAGGAGAGAGAGGGTGCCTCTATAGAAGGAGGGGAGAGAGGGTGCCTCTATAGAAGGAGGAGAGAGAGGGTGCCTCTATAGAAGGAGAGAGAGAGGGTGCCTCTATAGAAGGAGAGAGAGAGGGTGCCTCTATAGAAGGAGGAGAGAGAGGGTGCCTCTATAGAAGGAGGAGAGAGAGGGTGCCTCTATAGAAGGAGGAGAGAGAGGGTGCCTCTATAGAAGGAGGAGAGAGAGGGTGCCTCTATAGAAGGAGGAGAGAGAGGGTGCCTCTATAGAAGGAGGGGAGAGAGGGTGCCTCTATAGAAGGAGGAGAGAGAGGGTGCCTCTATAGAAGGAGAGAGAGAGGGTGCCTCTATAGAAGGAGAGAGAGAGGGTGCCTCTATAGAAGGAGGAGAGAGAGGGTGCCTCTATAGGAGGAGAGAGAGGGTGCCTCTATCGAAGGAGGAGAGAGAGAGGGTGCCTCTATAGAGGGAGAGAGAGAGGGTGCCTCTATCGAAGGAGAAAGGGTGCCTCTATAGAAGGAGGAGAGAGGGTGCCTGTTATAAATCTCATCATCATAAAGAAACTACTCATGAAATAACACTGGATGGCCAGCTGGTGGCGCCATCCAAGGAGTATAAATACTCGGGCGTGGGCCCAGCTTGTCCAGGGACATTTGTAAGATGGGAACTAGTGAAGTACAACTAGACCTCCATGTTCTGAAACAAGTTGATTAAAGCCTTGCTTTATACTCAAACCAAGTGTGTAGTGAGTTTTATTACATCAATTTAATCAACTTGATATCGATTGCACGCTCTGAGTGATTTCGGGAACAGCCAGCTATGACTTCAACTGCAGAAGGGAACTCCGGCGTAGAAATCAATCCAAATGCTAAGGTATGGAAACACTGGTATCGTACTTTCAGCAACTTTCTCAGGGTGTGTGGTGAGAATGTTCCTGATATTTTAGAGATACTTGCCAATTATGTATCTCCTCATGTGTTTGTCTATATCGAAGACTGTGTAGACTATGACTCCATTATCCTAATATTACAGAGACTATATGTTAAGGCCCCAAATGAAATTTTTGCTTGGCATCTATTGGCCACAACTCGACAACAACCTGGGGAATCACTTGACGAATTCCTTCAGAAACTTCGCAGGCTCAGCAAGGATTGCAATCTTAAAGCTCTCACAGCTGAGCAGTACCAGGAGGAGTTAATTCGTGATTCCTTTATTAATGGGATTGCATCTCCCTTCATACACCAGCGTCTGTTGGAGAATAAAACCCTCGAGTTACAGGCTGCCTATGACCAGGCATGTTCCCTGGACTTCGCAAAGAGGAATGCAGATACCTATCTTTTACCTCGTGCACGGGCTGCTGCTATCACTTTTAATGACTCCTTTGATAGGCCTCGGGCGGAAGCCCTCACTGATGATGACTGTAACCTAGCGGATGACAACCCTACCCTAGAAGCCTTCACATGACAACACCACCCTAGCGGCATCTTGGCAATCTGGAAGGAAGTGTTTCTTCTGTGGAGGTGCATTCCATTATAGGAAATTTTGTCCTGCTCGTAACGCAACCTGGAATCATTGCAGCAAGAAAGGTCACTTTTCTAAGTTAGGCCAGTCAAGAGCCTCTGTTAGTAAGAAAGGCCACCTTTCTAAGGTGTACCGGTCGAGAGCTCCTGTTAGTTTTGCAGCTATTATCTATAAAACTGCTCCTCAGTGCGGAGCGCGAGTCGGCGGGAATCTCGGAGCGGCGGCAGTACAAAAGGCTCCCAGAGACCAGGTAGGCTTACTAATCTCCAATCTCAGAACTCAGGGGGAAGGAGAGAAGTAAAAAGTAATCGAAGTGTGACGTCACCAGAAAGTAGGTAAGTGATTGGTTGGTGAGTATTTCTCTCTTTTTAAACCTTAACTCTGTGGTTTATAGTTTCTAAAGTCTCTGTGGTGTAGCGGGGACTGTTTGTAAACCTGGGCCGTTAAATATATCATTTAACTGTAGTGTAATTGGTGGGATTGATTTGATTTAATTTAAATTAATTAAAGGGGAAGTCATGGCAGGACAGCCCGGTGCCATGGTATGCTCCTCCTGCGCTATCTGGGAACTCAGGGACACTTCCAGTGTCCCTGACAACCATGTGTGCAGGAAGTGTGTCCAGTTGCAGCTACTGGCAGACCGCATTGCGGTGCTGGAGCAGTGAGTGGATACATATTGGACCATTCGCGATGCTGAGGACATCATCAATAGCACATTTAAACAGTTGGTCACACCGCAGGTAAAGGTGGCACAGGCAGAAAGGGAATGGGTGACCAACAGGCAGAGTAGTCGGCACAGGCAGGTAGTGCAGGGGTCCCCTGTGGCCATCCCCCTCTCAAACAGATATACCGCTTTGGATACTGATGGGGGGATGGCTTACCAGGGGAAGGCAGCAGCAGCCAACTTCCTGGTACATGGGGTGGCTCTGCTGCATAGGACAGGAGTACAAATAGGGGTAGAGCTGTAGTAATAGGGGATTCTATTGTAAGGGGAATAGATAGGTGTTTCTGTGGCCGCAAACGAGACTCCAGGATGGTGTGTTGCCTCCCTGGTGCAAGGGTCAAGGATGTCTCAGAGCGGCTGCAGGACATCTTAGAAGGGGAGGGTGAACAGCCAGTTGTCGTGGTGCATATAGGTACCAACGATATAGGTAAAAAACAGGATGAGGTCCTAAAAGCTGAGTATAGGGAGTTAGGAGGTAAATTAAAAAATAGGACCTCAAAGGTAGTAATCTCAGGATTGCTACCAGTGCCACGTGCTAGTCAGAGTAGAAATAGAAGAATATTTCAGATGAATACGTGGCAAGAGGAATGGTGCCGGGGGAGGGATTCAAATTCCTGGGACATTGGAACCGGTTCTGGGGGAGGTGGGACCAGTTCAAACCAGACGGTTTGCACCTGGGCAGGGCCGGGACCGATGTCCTAGGGTGAGTGTTTGCTAGTGCTTTGGGGGAGGGTTTAAACTAAAATGGCAGAGGGTTGGGAACCTGAGCAGGGGGACAGAGGAAAGGGAAACAAGGATAAAAGCAAAAGATAGGAAGGAGAAAAACAAAAGTGGCAGTCAGAGAAATCAACGGTTTAAATCAAACATGGCCACAGTAAATAATAATTCTAATAGGTCTAAGAGCGTTAAAAAAACAAGCCTGAATGCTTTGTGTCTTAATGCGAGGAGCATTCGTAATAAGGTGGCTGAATTAGCTGCGCAAATAGAGGTAAACGAATATGATTTGATTGGGATTATGGAAACATGGCTCCAGGGTGGCGAAGGCTGGGAACTCAACATCCAGGGGTATTCAATATTCAGGAAAGATAGGCAAGAAGGAAAGGGAGGTGGGGTAGCATTACTGGTTAAAGAAGGAATTAACACAATTGTAAGGAAGGATATTAGCTCTGATGATGTGGAATCTGTATGGGTAGAACTGAAAAATACCAAGGGGCAGAAAACATTAGTGGGAGTGGTATATAGACCTCCAAACAGTAATGCGGAGGTTGGGGATTGCATTAAAAGGGAAATTAGAGAAGTGTGCAAAAAGGGCACAGCAGTTATCATGGGTGACTTTAATCTACATATAGATTGGGCTAACCAAATTAGTAACAATACTGTGGAGGAGGAATTCCTGGAGTGTTTACGGGATGGTTTCCTGGACCAATATGTCGAGGAACCAACCAGAGATCAGGCCATCTTAGACTGGGTATTATGTAACGAGAAAGGATTAATTAGCAATCTTGCTGTACGAGACCCCTTGGGTCGGAGCGATCATAATATGATCGAATTCTTCATTAAGATGGAGAATGAAGTAGTTGACTCAGAGACTAGGGTCCTAAATTTAAATAAAGGAAACTACGATGGTCTGAGGCGCGAATTAGGTAGGATTGATTGGGGAATGTCACTCAAAGGGTTAACGGTGGATAGACCGCATGGATGAACTACAGAATTTGTTCATCCAAGTTTGGCATAAAAATAAAACAAAAAAGGTGACTCAACTGTGGCTAATGAGGGAAATTAGGGATAGCATAAGATCCAAGGAGAGGACATATAAATTGGCTAGAAAAAGCAGTAATCCAGAGGATTGGGAGCAGTTTAGGATTCAACAAAGGAGGACAAAGGGATTAATTAAGAAAGGGAAAATAGAATATGAGAGTAAGCCTGCAGGGAACATAAAAACTGACTGTAAAAGCTTTTATAGATATGTGAAGAGGAAAAGATTGGTGAAGTCAAGCGTAGGTCCCTTGCAGTCAGAATCAGGGGAATTTATAATGGGGAACAAAGAAATGGCAGACCAATTAAATACATTTTTTGGTTCTGTCTTCACAAAGGAGGACACAAATAACCTCCCAGAAATGTCGGGGAACGTAGGGTCTGATGAAAGAGAGGAAATGAATGAAATCAGTATTTGTAGGGAAATGGTGTTAGGGAAATTGATGGGATTGAAGGCCGATAAATCCCCAGGGCCTGATATTCTACATCCTAGGGTACTTAAGGAAGTGGCCCTAGAAATAGTAGATGCATTGCTGATCATCTTGCAACATTCGATGGAATCTGGAACAGTACCCATGGATTGGAGGGTAGCTAATGTTACCCCACTATTCAAAAAAGGTGGTAGAGAGAAAACGGGGAATTACAGACCGGTTAGCCTGACATCGGTAGTGGGGAAAATGCTAGAGTCCATTATAAAAGATGTAATAGCAGATCACTTGGAAAACAGTGACAGGATCGGACAAAGTCAACATGGATTTACAAAAGGTAAATCGTGCTTGACTAATCTGCTGGAATTTTTTGAGGATGTAACTAGTAAAATAGATAAGGGAGAACCAGTGGATGTGGTGTATTTGGACTTTCAGAAGGCTTTCGATAAGGTCCCACATAAGAGATTAGTGTGTAATGTTAAGGCACATGGGATTGGTGGCAAGATATTGACTTGGATAGAGAACTGGTTGGCAGATAGAAAGCAAAGAGTTGGAATAAACGGGTCTTTTTCTGAGTGGCAGGCAGTGACTAGTGGGCTACCGCAGGGATCAGTCCTTGGACCCCAGCTATTCACAATATATATGAATGAACTAGACAAGGGAACTAGATGTAATATCTCCAAATTTGCAGATGACACAAAGTTGGGTGGACGTGTGTGCTGTGAGGTGGATGCCAAAAAACTACAGGAGGATTTGGACAGGTTGGGTGATTGGGCAGAAGCATAGCAGATGCAATATAACGTGGATAAATGTGAGGTTATCCACTTTGGTGTCAAAAACTGGAAGGCAGATTATTATCTGAATGGCAATAGATTGGGAGAAGGGGAAGTGCAACGAGACCTGGGTGTCCTTGTGCACCAGTCGCTGAAGGTAAGCATGCAGGTGCAGCAGGCGATTAAGAAGGCAAATGGTATGTTGGCCTTCATAGCAAGAGGGTTTGAGTACAGGAACAAGGATGTCTTGCTACAGTTGTACAGGGCCTTGGTGAGACCACATCTTGAGTATTGTGTGCAGTTTTGGTCGCCTTATCTGAGGAAGGATATTCTTGCCATGGAAGGAGTTCAACCAAGATTCACCAGGCTGATACCTGGGATGGCAGGAATGACGTATGAGGAGAGATTGGGTCGATTGGGCTTGTACTCGCTGGAGTTTAGAAGAATGAGAGGGGATCTCATTGAAACTTATAACATTCTGGCAGGACTGGACAGACTAGATGCAGGGAGGATGTTCCCAATGGTCGGGGAATCCAGAACCAGGGGTCACAGTCTAAGGATAAGGGGTAGGCCTTTTAGGACAGAAATGAGGAGGAATTTCTTCACCCAGAGAGTGGTGAACCTGTGGAATTCGCTACCACAGAAGGCAGTAGAGGCCAATTCATTAAATATATTCAAGAAGGAGTTGGATATATTTCTTAAGGCTAAAGGGATCAAGGGGTATGGGGAGAAAGCAGGTACCGGGTACTGAACTTGGATTATCAGCCATGATCGCATTGAATGGCGGAGCAGGCTCGAGGGGCCGAATGGCCTACTCCTGCCCCTATCTTTTATGTTTCTATGTTTCCGCCCCCAAGAGCCACTACTAAGGTTACAGCTGTTATCTATGAAACTGCTCCTCCCCCAAGAACCACTACTAAGGTTACAGCTGTCAAGGGTAAAACTGCCCCTCCTCCCATCACAGCTGTTTTTCCCCAAAGTCTGTCCCATGCAGCCACGAAGATTTCAGTAAATGGACATATTTTGAGTGCACTAATCGACTCATGCAGCTCTGACAGCTTCATTAGTGAGCGGGCTGTCAGTAAGTTAAAACTGCGTATTTGCCCCTTGGACAGGGAAATTGCAATGGCTCTGACGACACTGACCATCAATTCTTTCGGCTTTTGTCTTGTTGACCTTATTCTCAATGGCCGCACTTATTTCTCCACCCGGCTTGGGGTGCTCAAAAACCTATGCAGTGATGTGCTCCTGGGACAGGATTTCCAGAAACAACACAAAAGACTCACTTTCGAGTTTGGAGGGTCAAAGCCGGAGCTTACTATTTCCAAAGTAACGTTTTGTGCGCTTTCGGCGGCTTCGCTCAACGAGCCCTCCTTGTTTGCCAATCTTTCCCCCCGATATAAGCCCATAGTCACTAAATCACGACGTTTCAGCCAAGATGATCGATCCTTTATCGAGGCAGAAATCTCTCACATTATAGCTGATGGTATCATTGAGCCATGTTCATCTTTCTGGCGGGCTCAAGTCGTCGTTGTTAAAAATCCTCTGAAGCAACACAAGAAACGTCTTTGCATCGATTACTCACAAACTATTAACCAGTCTACCGACCTGGATGCCTACCCACTACCACGCATCGATAACATGGTCAATAACCTTGCTAACTACAAGGTATTTTCAACCTTTGATTTAAAGAGCGCATATCATCAGATACTGTTAAAGGACTCTGACAAAAAGTATACGGCCTTTGAGGCCAATGGTCAGCTTTACCAGTTTTGTCGCCTTCCATTTGGGGTCACCAATGGGGTTGGCCGTCTTTCAACGGGCAATGGATCGCCTAGTCAAACAGGAGAACTTAATGGACACTTTTCCATATCTGGATAATATCAATATTGCTGGTCATGACCAGAAGGAGCATGATGCCAACCTCCAGAAATTTTTTGACGTTCTCCGTCATCGCAATTTAACCTTAAATGAGTCCAAATCTGTGAAATCAGTACCATCAGTCAACATCCTTGGCTACTGGGTGGGCAACGGTGTCATCAAACCGGATCCGGAGCGACTTCGTCCGCTTCAGGAGCTCGCTCCCCCTACGAATCTCGGCTCTTTTTGTCGGGCACTCGGCATGTTCGCCTATTACGCGAATTGGATACCCCACTTCTCCGACAAGATCCAGCCCCTGCTTCATGCAGTCATTTCCATTGGAGGCAACGGCTATTTCAGCTTGCAACCTCCTCAAGCAACAATTGGAAAAAGCCACGCTTCGTTCCATTGATGAAAATCTTCCTTTCGTGGTCGAGTGAGATGCATCGGATGTGGCGATCTCTGCTACCTTGAATCAAGGTGGTCGACCCGTTGCACTTGTGTCCAGAAGTTTGCAGGGTAGCGAGCTCCATTATCCTCCTGTTGAGAAGGAGGCTATGGCCATCATCGAAGCTGTATGTAAATAGAGTCATTTTCTCGCTCGTCGCCATTTCACACTTACAACCGATCAGCGCTCCGTGGCCTTTATGCTGGATAACCGGAAACGCACTAAGATCAAGAATAACAAAATACAACTCTGGAGGATGGAATTGGCCGCCTTTGGATACACCATACATTATCGACCCGGCAAAGAGAATGTGGCCCCGGATACCCTCACGCGGGCATTCTGCTCTTCTATGTCAACTTTGACTCTTGCGGATCTTCATACTGACTTATGCCATCCTGGCGTTACCCGTATGTTGCACTTTGTGCGATCTAAAAATCTCCCATTTTCTACGGAAGATGTGAAAAGAACGTGCTCCTCCTGTAGAATTTGTGCGGAATTAAAACCGAAATTCTTCCGTCCATCGGATGGCTCGCTCATACACGCTATGCAGCCTATGCAGCGACTCAGCATTGACTTTAAAGGGCCATTGCCTTCCTCAACGCGAAACACCTACTTACTGACTATGGTGGATAGAGCCATAGAGTATACAGCACAGAAAGAGGCCCTTCGGCCCATCGCGTCCGCGCCGGCCATCAAGCCCTGTCTAATCTAATCCCATTTTCCAGCATTTGGTCCGTAGCCTTGTATGCTATGGCATTTCAAGTGCTCATCCAAATGCTTCTTGAATGTTGTGAGGGTTCCTGCCTCTACCACCCTTTCAGGCAGTGAGTTCCAGATTCCAACCACCCTCTGGGTGAAAAAGCTCTTCCTCAAATCCCCTCTAAACCTCCTGCCCCTTACCTTGAATCTATGCCCCCTTGTTATTGACCCCTCTACTAAGGGAAAAAGTTCCTTTCTATCTACCCTATCTATGCCCCTCATAATTTTGTACACCTCAATCAGGTCCCTCCTCAGCCTTCTCTGCTCCAAGGAAAACAACCCCAGCCTGTCCAATCTTTCTTCATAGCTGAAGCGCTCCAGCCCAGGTAACATCCTGGTGAATCTCCTCCACACCCTCTCCAAAGCAATCACATCCTTTCTATAGTGTGGCAACCAGAACTGCACACAGTATTCCAGCTGTGGCCTAACCAGCGTTTTGTACAGCTCCATCATAACCTCCCTGCTCTTATATTCTATGCCTTGGCTAATGAAGGCAAGTATCCCATATGCCTTTTTAACCATATGCCTGTTCTGCTGCCTTCAGGGATCTATGTGATGTGCCTCAATAAATCCGAGACTCAATGTTAGCGAAACAAAACAAGGCTTTTATTGACTTAGAAGGTAACACACAGAGGAGAATGTATCTTCCATCCAGAGGTCTGCCGTACTGGATGTGCTGCAGGCTGGGCCAGCTTACATAGGAGCCAGGTATGGGCGGAGCCCTACACACAGTACAATACAATGGAAATGAAACTGAAACCAACCACAGTCACAGGCAGAGAAATACTGATGAGTGATGAATGGAATATTTCATCACATTCACCCCTTCTATAGATTTAGTCTGTTCGGGGGTTTGATAGTCCTCTGCGACCGACGTGGCTGTTGTGGTGCCGCAGGTGTCGGCTGGGTGTCCCCGGTGGCCTCCTGGGTCTCTGCCGGGGGTGCCGCCAGGGTTGTTGAAGGGGTAGTTGGTGGGGGTACCGTTGGTCGATGTTCTTCCGGGGGTGATGAAAGAGTAGTGGGTGGGTAAGAGTTGCTGTGGTCGTTGTTGCTGCTGTTGTCGTGGTTGTTGTCGTTACCGGCTGGGGCGACGTCTTTTATGGACACGGTGTCCTCCCTTCCGTCGGCGTGCCGGACATACGCGTATTGGGGGTTGGCGTGGAGTAGGTGCACTGACTCCACGAGAGGGTCCGTCTTGTGGCCCCTCACATGCCTTCGCACGAATACCGGACCTGGGGTGGAGAGCCATGACGGCATGGATACGCCTGAGGTGGATTTCCGGGGAAAGACAAACATTCGCTCGTGAGGCGTGGCATTAGTGGCAGTACACAATAGCAACCGTATCGAATGGAGCACATCTGGGAGGACTTCCTGCCAGCGGGAGATAGGGAGGCCTTTGGTCCTTAGGGCTAGAGTGACTGCTTTCCATACTGTCCCGTTCTCTCGCTCCACTTGACCGTTACCCCGGGGGTTGTAGCTGGTGGTACGGCTCGTGGCGATCCCCCTGGACAGCATGTACTGGCGTAGCTCTTCACTCATGAAGGACGCCCCCCTATCCGTATGGATGTAGCTCGGCATACCGAACAGGCAGAACAGGCTGTGGAGGCATTTAATGACCATGGCGCTGGTCATGTCTGGGCACGGGAAGGCGAATGGGAAATGAGAGTATTCGTCCACAATGTTCAGGAAGTAAACATTGCGGTCGACGGACGGGAGGGGGCCCTTGAAATCTAAGCTGAGCCGCTCAAAAGGCCATGTAGCTTTGATTAAGTGGGCTCTATCTGGGCGGTAGAACCGAGGCTTGCACTCAGCGCAAGTGCGACAGTTCCTGGTCAGGGACCGAACTTCCTCAATCGAGTAGGGTAAGTTGCGGGACTTTATGAAGTGGAACAGCCGCGTGACCCCTGGGTGGCAGAGGTCATTGTGGAGGGTCTGTAGCCGATCCCCGGTGGCGCTGGCACACATCCCTCGTGAGAGGGCGTCGGGGGATTCGTTAAGGGCCCCTGGCCGGTAAATGATGTCATAATCGAAGGTGGAGAGCTCGATCCGCCACCTAAGAATCTTATCATTTTTAATCTTCCCCCTCTGTTTATTATTGAACATAAACGCTACCGACCGCTAGTCGGTAAGTAGGGTGGGGCGTTTGCCGGCTAGGTAGTGGCACCAGTGGCGCACTGCCTCCACGATGGCTTGGGCCTCCTTTTCTACGGAGGAGTGTCTGATCTCGGGCCCTTGGAGGGTCCTCGAGAAGAAAGCTACGGGCCGCCCCGCCTGGTTGAGGGTGGCCGCCAAGGCAAAGTCAGACGCATCACTTTCCACTTGAAAGGGGGTGTTCTCGTCCACTGCCTGTAGCGTGGCCCGCTCAATATCCTGCTCAATGCTTTTGAAGGCGGCATGGGCCTCAGCAGAGAGCGGAAAAGAGGATGCTTTCAAGAGGGGGCGGGCTTTGTCGGAGTAGTTGGGGACCCATTGGGAATAATAAGAAAATAACCCCAGGCACCTTTTCAGGGCTTTGGGAGTGTTGGGCAGGGGCAGCTCCCGTAGGGGGCGCAATCGGTCGGGGTCTGGTCCGATTTCCCCATTCTCCACCACGCTGCCTAGTATGCAGAGGCGCGTGGTGTTGAAAACGCACTTGTCCTCGTTGTAGGTGAGGTTGAGTTTTTGTGCGGTTTTCAGGAACCTCTCGAGGTTCGAGTCGTGATCCTGCTGGTTGTGACCGCAGATGGTGACGTTGTCGAGGTAGGGGAAGGTTGCCTGCAAGTGGTGGTCATCGACCATGCGGTCCATCTCCCTCTGGAAGACCGAGACCCCATTCGTCACCCCAAAGGGGACTCTGAGGAATTGGTAGAGGCGTCCGTTCGCCTCGAAGGCGGTGTACGGGCGGTCCTCTGGTCTGATAGGGAGCTGGTGGTACGCTGACTTGAGGTCGATGGTGGAGAACACCCGGTATTGGGCGATTTGGTTCACCATTTCTGATATGCGGGGTAGCGGGTAGGCGTCTAGTTGGGTGTACCTGTTGATCGTTTGGCTATAGTCGATCACCATCCGTTTCTTCTCGCTACCCCTTACCACCACCACTTGGGCGCGCCACGGGCTATTGCTGCGTTCAATAATGTGCTCTTTCAGGAGCCTGTCTACCTCGGTCGCGATAAACCGCCTGTCCTCCCAGCTGTACCTCCTGCTTTTGGTCGCTATTGGCCGGCAGTTAGGGGTAAGGTTCGCGAATAGCGAAGGCGGCTTTACCTTCAGGGTAGCCAGACCGCACACTGTGAGGGGCGGCTGGGACCCACCGTAATTGAGCGTGATGCTTTGGTGGTAGCACTGGAAATCCAGGCCCAAGATCACGCTCGCACATAGATTCTTCATGATTAATACTTTAAAATTATCGTATACAGTTCCGTTAACGGACAATTGTGCCGTGCAGTAACCCATAATGGTCGATGTCTGGGTTTTATCAGCCATAGAGATGGTACCCCGAGTAGGGACCACCTTTAGGGAGAGTTGTTGTACCAGTTCAGGGTGGATAAAACTCTCCGTGCTTCCACTGTCAATTAAACATTTAACCCTGCACCCGTTTACCTCGACGTCCACCGTTGATTTGGATAGC
>NW_028225184.1:10515956-10547283 GCF_052327205.1 Somniosus microcephalus
GGGACAGAGAGAGAGGGGGACAAGAGAGAGAGAGAGGGAGAGGAGGAGAGAGAGAGAGGAAGGAGAGAGAGGGACAGAGAGAGGGACAGAGAGAGAGAGAGAGGGAGGAGAGAGAGAGAGAGAGAGAGAGAGAGAGAGAGAGACAGAGAGAGAGAGAGAGAGAGGAGAGAGAGAGGGACAGAGAGAGAGAGAGAGAAGGAGAGAGGAAGAGAGAGAGGGGACAGAGAGAGAGAGAGAGAGAGAGAGAGAGAGAGGACAGAGAGAGAGGGACAGAGAGAGAGAGGGAGAGAGAGAGAGAGGGACAGAGAGAGAGGGGGACAGAGAGAGAGAGAGAGAGGGAGAGAGAGAGAGAGGGACAGAGAGAGAGAGAGGGACAGAGAGAGAGATGGACAGAGAGAGAGGGACAGAGAGAGAGAGGGCAGAGAGAGAGAGGGACAGAGAGAGAGTGGGAGAGAGAGAGAGAGAGACAGAGAGAGAGAGTGAGAGAGAGAGAGAGAGGGACAGAGAGAGAGAGAGGGACAGAGAGAGAGAGGGACAGAGAGAGAGAGGGACAGAGAGAGAGAGAGACAGAGAGAGAGAGGGACAGATAGAGAGGGGGACAGAGAGAGAGAGGGACAGAGAGAGAGAGAGAGAGAGGGAGAGAGAGAGAGGGACAGAGAGAGAGAGAGGGACAGAGAGAGAGAAGGACAGAGAGAGAGGGACAGAGAGAGAGAGGGAACAGAGAGAGAGAGGGACAGAGAGAGAGAGAGAGAGAGCGATGAGTGGGATCAGTTTTTGGAAATGTTGTTTCCTCTTTTTCTGTTGCCGTTGCCTCCGTCTCTCAGACTCTGAGGTACAAACGGTGGGCGCAAACTATTTCCCTTTCTCGCAACATGATTTAAATAACCCTGAATGATTTCCCCCCTCTCTGTAACCCAGGGGTCACTGGACAATGATCAGGCTCAGGAACTCTGGCTGATTTCCCCCCTCTCTCTAACCCAGGGGTCACTGGACTGTGATCAGGAGCAGGAACCCACGCTGATTTCCCTCTCGCTCTAACCCAGGGGTCACTGGATAGTGATCAGGAGCAGGAACCCTGGCTGATTCCCCCTCTCTCTCTAACCCAGGGATCACTGGACTGTGATCAGGAGCAGGAACGCTGGCTGATTTCCCCTCTCTCTCTAACCCAGGGATCACTGGACTGTGATCAGGAGCAGGAACGCTGGCTGATTTCACCTCTCTCTAACACAGGGGTCACTGGACTGTGATCAGGAGCAGGAACCCTGGCTGATTTCCCCCTCTCTCTAACCCAGGGGTCACTGGATAGTGATCAGGAGCATGAACCCTGGCTGATTTCCCCTCTCTCTCTAACCCAGGGGGTCACTGAACTGTGATCAGGAGCAGGAACCCTGGCTGATTTCCCCTCTCTCTAACCCAGGGGTCACTGGATAGTGATCAGGAGCATGAACCCTGGCTGATTTCCCCTCTCTCTCTAACCCAGGGGTCACTGGATAGTGATCAGGAGCAGGAACCCGGGCTGATTTCCCCTCTCTCTAACACAGGGGTCACTGGACAGTGATCAGGAGCACGAACCCTGGCTGATTTCCCCTCTCTAACCCAGGGGTCACTGGACAGCGATCAGGTGCAGAAACCCTGGCTGATTCCCCCTCTCTCTAACCCAGGGGTCACTGGACAGTGATCAGGAGCATGAATCATGGCTGATTTCCCTCTCTCTCTAACCCAGGGGTCACTGGGCAGTGATCAGGAGTAGGAACCCGGCTGATTTCCCCTCTCTCTAACCCAGGGGTCACTGGATAGTGATCAGGAGCAGGAACCCTTGCTGATTTCCCCTCTCTCTAACCCAGGGGTCACTGGATAGTGATCAGGAGCATGAACCCTGGCTGATTTCCCCTCTCTCTAACCCAGGGGTCACTGGATAGTGTTCAGGAGCATGAACCCTGGCTGATTTCCCTCTCTCCCTAACCCAGGGCTCATTGGGCAGTGATCAGGAGCAGGAACCCAGGCTGATTTCCCCTCTCTCTAACCCAGGGGTCACTGGACAGTGATCAGGAGCACGAACCCTGGCTGATTTCCCCTCTCTCTTACCCAGGGCTCACTGGATAGTGATCAGGAGCAGGAACCCTGGCTGATTTCACCTCTCTCTCTAACCCAGGGGTCACTGGACAGTGATCAGGAGCACGAACCCTGGCTGATTTCCCCTCTCTCTAACCCAGGGGTCACTGGACAATGATCAGGAGCACGAACCCTAGCTGTTTTCCCCTCTCTCTCTAACCCAGTGGTCACTGGACAGTGATCAGGAGCAGGAACTCTGGCTGATTTCCCCTCTCTCTAACCCAGGGGTCACTGGGCAGTGATCAGGAGCACGAACCCTGGCTGATTTCCCCTCTACCTCTAACCCAGGAGTCACTGGACAGTGATCAGGAGCAGGAATACTGGCTGATTTCCCATCTCTCTAACCCAGGGGTCACTGGGCAGTGATCAGGAGCAGGAACCCTGGCTGATTTCCCCTCTCTCTAACCCAGGAGTCACTGGACAGTGATCAGGAGCAGGAATCCTGGCTGATTTCCCATCTCTCTAACACAGAGGTCACTGGATAGCGATCAGGAGCGGGATACGCTTGGGATTGATCCAGGGCTATGGGGAGTGAGCGTGGCAGTGGGATTAGTTTGTGATTGATGCAGGGCTATGAGGAGAGAGCGGTGCAGTGGGATTAGTTTGGACATAACAGGGCTATGGGGAGAAAGCGGGGCAGTGGGCTTACATTGGTGATTGATACAGGGCTTTGGGGGAGAGCGGGGCAGTGGCATTTGTTTGGGATTGATACAGGGCTATGGGGAGAAAGCGGGGCAGTGGGATTAGTTTGGGGATTGATACAGGGCTTTGGGGAGAAAGCGGGGCAGTGGGATTAGTTTGGACATAACACAGGGCTATGGGGAGAAAGCGGGCAGTGGGATTTGTTTGGATATAACACAGGGCTATGGGGAGAAAGCGGGCAATGGGCTTACATTGGGGATTGATACAGGGCTATGGGGAGAGAGCAGGGCAGTGGAAATAGTTTGTGTTTGATACAGGGCTATGGGGAGAAAGCAGGGCAGTGGGATTAGTTTGGTGATTGATACAGGGCTATGGGGAGAAAGCGGGGCAGTGGGATTAGGTTGGGGATTGATACAGGGCTTTGGGGAGAGAGCGGGGCAGTGGGATTAGGGTGGGGATTGATACAGGGCTATGGGGAGAGAGCGCGGCTGTGGTATTAGGCTGGGGACTGATACCGGGCTACGGGGAGAGAGCGGGGCAGTGGGATTAGGTTGACGATTGATACAGGGCTATGGGGAGAGAGCGCGGCTGTGGGATTAGGCTGGGGACTGATACCGGGCTACGGGGAGAGAGTGGGGCAGAGGGATTAGTTTGGAATTGATGCAGGGCTATCAGGAGAGAGAGAGGCATTGGGAAAAGTTTGGGATTGAGGCTATGGGGAGAGAGTGGGGCAGTGTGATTAGTTTGGGATTGATACAGGACTATGGGGAGAGAGCGGGGCAGTGGGATTAGTTTGGGGATTGTTACAGGGCTATGGGGAGAGAGCAGGGCAGTGGGATTAGTTTGGGATTGATACAGGGCTATCGGGAGAGATCGGGGCAGTGGGATTAGTTTGGGATTGATACAGGGCTATCGGGACGGAGCGGGGCATTGGGAAAAGTTTGGGATTGATACAGGGCTATCGGGAGAGAGTGGGGCAGTGGCATTAGTTTGGGATTGATACAGGGCTAGGGGATTAACCGGGGCATTGCGATTAGTTTGGGATTGCTCCAGGGCTATGGGGTTTTGTATATTCCACATGTCCTGTGCTTGAAATCTCTGACATTGGCCAGACATTGTTTAAGCATTTCATTGTCTTGGTCTGTTTACTATGAACACCTTTACCTGTTTCTGATCTACACAGGATGCAACAGATCAGAAAAACCTCCATCAACAATGCGAATTCCTGTCTCTGCAAAGACATCATACTGTTCCACAATGCAGGAATGTCGCAAACAGCTTTTGATCCCATAAACTGAGATCAACTTTATCCATTCAAACCTTTCAGGTAAAGAAGCTTCTAGATTCCGAGCCACAAATTGAATCGTTTAAGACATAAAGAATGTCACAGAAATGTGATTTATTGCTGTTATTTTACAATTTACAAATATACACACAATTTGTGTCACTGAATTATAAACAAAAAAAGCAGGCAAAGCTATGACTTAACAGAAATAAACACTTGATTTTCTTCCTGGACAGCAAAATCAGTCAGACTGACTTGCAAATGTTTACTGATATGTTGACGTAAAGATTTATAATTTACCAATTTCGCTTCTAATGTTTTTCTCTCAAACATTCTCCACAATATTAGTCCCTGCTCTTGTCACAAGGAGTGTTGAATTATTTTAGGTACTTCGCAATTAAAAGCAGGAAACAAACTTCATTATACTCACAAATTTTAATCTCCTATTTCAAACATTCAAACCAAATCGAATTGTACGTTATGACTTTAATCAAAGTATTTTCTGTGTCTCTCTCAATAAACAAAGAGTGGTTTCTTCTAAAGTAGCTTCCTGCAATTTTTATCCATCATTACATAACTCTTGCTTCAATTAACACTCCACTAAATGTTTAAGAGGAAATCTATATTTACGTTATTCCTGCGACTTGTTAGGACTATCGAACGACAGACATTATAAAATGGTTTGTGTTTTTCCCCTTTCTTGGTTCTCTTCCTAAACGTCTTAATGGTATATTTTTTTAAAGTCATTAAAAAGTCATATGTAACTCCTACAAATCCTCCCCTACCTTCCCCCTCCTCAACACCATGGTTGCATGTTTGTGTAAAGCTACTCACTTCAGTCAATCACTCAAAATCAAATCTTGAGATATTTCAATTTTAAAACATTTTAACCATTTCAGAGCTCTTTAAAAGCGGTTGGACTTCAAGACCTGGTTGAAACTTGTTTAGGTGAGGGGAAAATTGGCTTTTGCTTCAGTCTCTTCCAAAATCATGTTCGAAACTTTGGGGGAAAAAGTGTTTTTCACACTCATTTTTGGTGAAAAGTTCATTAAAAATCTTTAAATTCTTTCAAGCCTCACTGCAGCTTTGACAGAAGAAGTTGCTCCATGTTTCTCCTTCCCCCTTCAATGCTGTCGTTAAACATACGACAAAATAAAGTCTAATTCCAAACGGAGCTCCAATCAGAAAGTGAATAAAGTGGTTAAACTTCCTAAGAAGGCGGCGAGGTTATCTATCACCAGCCTTGGCGATGAGTTGGGATCAGTTTTTGGAGATGTTGTTTCCTCTTTTTCTGTTGCCGTTCCCGCTGTCTCTCAGATTCTGAGGTACAAACGGGGGCGCAAACTATTTCCCTTTCTCGCAACATGATTTAAGTAACCCTGAATGATTTCCCCTCTCTCTCTAACCCAGGGGTCACTGGGCAGTGATCAGGAGCAGGAACCCAGGCTGATTTCCCTCTCTCTCTAACCCAGGGGTCACTGGACAATGATCAGGAGCAGGAACCCTGGCAGATTTTCCCCTCTCTAACCCAGGGGTCACTGGACAATGATCAGGAGCAGGAACCCTGGCTGATTTTCCCCTCTCTAACCCAGGGGTCACTGGATAGTGATCAGGAGCATGAACCCTGGCTGATTTCCCCTCTCTCTCTAACCCAGGGGTCACTGGACTGTGATCAGGAGCAGGAACCCTGGCTGATTTCACCTGTCTCCCTAACCGAGGGGTGACTGGACTGTGATCAGGAGTAGGAACCCTTGCTGATTTCCCCTCTCTCTCTAGCCCAGGTGTCACTGGATAGTGATCAGGAGCAGGAACCCTGGCTGATTTCCCCCTCTCTCTAACCCAGGGGTCACTGGGCAGTGATCAGGAGCAGGAACCCTGGCTGATTTCCTCCTCTCTCCAACTCAGGGGTCACTGGATAGTGATCAGGAGCAGGAACCCTGGCTGATTTCCCCTCTCTCTCTAACCCAGAGGTCACTGGGCAGTGATCAGGAGCAGGAACCCTGGCTGATTTCCCCTCTCTCTAACCCAGGGGTCACTGGACTGTGATCAGTAGCAGGAACCCTGGCTGATTTCCCCTCTCTCTCTAACCCAGGGTTCACTGAACTGTAATCAGGAGCAGGAACCCTGGCTGATTTCACCTCTCTCTCTAACCCAGGGGTCACTGGACAGTGATCAGGAGCAGGAACCCTGGCTGATTTCCCCTCTCTCTAACCCAGGGGTCACTGGACTGTGATCAGTAGCAGGAACCCTGGCTGATTTCCCCTCTCTCTCTTACCCAGGGGTCACTGGACTGTGACCAGGAGCAGGAACCCTGGCTGATTTCACCTCTCTCTCTAACCCAGGGGTCACTGGACAATGATCAGGAGCAGGAACACTGGCTGATTTCCCCTCTCTCTCTAACCCAGGGGTCACTCGACAGTGATCAGGAGCAGGAACCCTGGCTGGTTCCCCCTCTCTCTAACTCAGGGGTCACTGGATAGTGATCAGCAGCTGGAACCCGGGCTGATTTCCCCTCTCTCTAACCCAGGGGTCACTGGACAGTGATCAGGAGCACGAACCCTGGCTGATTTCACCTGTCTCTCTAACCCAGTGGTCACTGGACTGTGATCAGGAGCATGAACCCTCGCTGATTTCCCTCTCTCTCTAACCAGGGGTCACTGGGCTGTGATCAGGAGCAGAAACCCTGGCTGATGTCCTTCTCTCTCTAACCCAGGGGTCACTGGGCAGTGATCAGGAGCAGGAACCCTGGCTGATTTCCCATCTCTCTCTAACCCATGGGTCACTGGACAGTGACCAGGAGCAGGAATCCTGGCTGATTTCCCCTCTCTCTAACACAGAGGTCACTGGATAGTGATCAGGAGCGGGATAAGCGTGGGATTGATCCGGGGCTATGGGGAGTGAGCGTGGCAGTGGGATTAGTTTGGGATTGATACAGGGCTATGGGGAGAGAGCGGTGCAGTGGGATTAGTTTGGGATTGATACAGGGCTATGGGGAGAGAGCGGGGCAGTGGGATTAGTTTTGGATTGATACAGGGCTATGGGGAGAGAGCAGGGCAGTGGGATTAGATTGGGATTGATACAGGGTTATGGGGAGAGAGCGGGGCAGTGGGATTAGTTTGGGATTGATACAGGGCTATGGGGAGAGAGCGGTGCAGTGGGATTAGTTTGGATATAACACAGGGCTATGGGGAGAAAGCGGGGCAGAGGGCTTACTTTGGGGATTGATACAGGGCTATGGGGAGAGAGCGGGGCAGTGGGATTTGTTTGGATATAACACAGGGCTATGGGGAGAAAGCAGGGCAGTGGACTTACGTTGGGGATTGATACAGGGCTATGGGGAGAGAGCGGGGCAATGGGATTTGTTTGGGATTGATACAGGGCTATGGTGAGAAAGCGGGGCAGTGGGATTAATTTGGGGATTGATACAGGGCTATGGGGAGAAAGCGGGGCAGTGGGATTTGTTTGGATATAACACAGGGCTATGGGGAGAAAGCGGGCAGTGGGCTTACGTTGGGGATTAATACAGGGCTATGGGGAGAGAGCAGCGCAGTGGAAACAGTTTGTGATTGATACAGGGCTATGGGGAGAAAGCAGGGCAGTGGGATTAGTTTGGAGATTGATACAGGGCTATGGGGAGAGAGCGCGGCAGTGGGATTAGGTTGGGGACTGATACAGGACTATGGGGAGAGAGCGCGGCAGTGGGATTAGGTTGGGGACTGATACAGGGCTATGGGTTGGCGATGAGTTGGGATCAGTTTTTGGAGATGTTGTTTCCTCTTTTTCTGTTGCCGTTCCCGCCGTCTCTCAGATTCTGAGGTACAAACGGGGGCGCAAACTATTTCCCTTTCTCCCAAAATGATTTAAATAACCCTGGCTGATTTCCCCTCTCTCTCTAACCCAGGGGTCACTGGGCAGTGATCAGGAGCTGGAACCCAGGCTGATTTCCCTCTCTCTCTAACCCAGAGGTCACTGGACAATGATCAGGAGCAGGAACCCTGGCTGATTTTCCCCTCTCTAACCCAGGGGTCACTGGATAGTGATCAGGAGCATGAACCCTGGCTGATTTCCCCTCTCTCTCTAACCCAGGGGTCACTGGACAATGATCAGGAGCAGGAACCCTGGCTGATTTCCCCTCTCTCTCTAACCCAGGGGTCACTGGGCAGTGATCAGGAGCAGGAACCCAGGCTGATTTCCCCTCTCTCTAACCCAGGGGTCACTGGACAATGATCAGGAGCAGGAACCCTGGCTGATTTCCCCTCTCTCTCTAACCCAGGGGTCACTGGACTGTGATCAGGAGCAGGAACCCTGGCTGATTTCCCCTCTCTCTCTAACCCAGGGGTCACTGGACTGTGATCAGGAGCAGGAACCCTGGCTGATTTCACCTGTCTCTCTAACCTAGGGGTCACTGGACTGTGATCAGGAGCAGGAATCCTGGCTGATTTCCCCTCTCTCTCTAACCCAGGGGTCACTGGGCAGTGATCAGGAGCAGGAACCCAGGCTGATTTCCCCTCTCTCTAACCCAGGGGTCACTGGACAGTGATCAGGAGCATGAATCATGGCTGATTTCCCTCTCTCTCTAACACAGGGGTCACTGGACAATGATCAGGAGCAGGAACCCTGGCTGATTCTCCCCTCTCTAACCCAGGGGTCACTGGATAGTGATCAGGAGCATGAACCCTGGCTGATTTCCCCTCTCTCTCTAACCCAGGGGTCACTGGACTGTGATCAGGAGCAGGAACCCTGGCTGATTTCCACCCTCTCTCTAACCCAGGGGTCACTGGACTGTGATTAGGAGCAGGAATCCTGGCTGATTTCCCCTCTCTCTCTAACACAGGGGTCACTGGGCAATGATCAGGAGCAGGAACCCAGGCTGATTTCCCCTCTCTCAAACCCAGGGGTCACTGGACAGTGATCAGGAGCATGAATCACGGCTGATTTTCCTCTCTCTCTAACCCAGGGGTCACTGGGCAGTGATCAGGAGTAGGAACCCTGGCTGATTTCCCCTCTCTCTAACCCAGGGGTCACTGGATAGTGATCAGGAGCAGGAACCCTGCCTGATTTCCTCCTCTCTCTAACTCAGGGGTCACTGGATAGTGATCAGGAGCAAGAACCCTGGCTGATTTCCCCTCTCTCTCTCACCCAGAGGCCACTGGGCAGTGATCAGGAGCAGGAACCCTGGCTGATTTCCCCCCTCTCTAACCCAGGGGTCACTGGACTGTGATCAGTAGCAGGAACCCTGGCTGATTTCCCCTCTCTCTCTAAGCCAGGGTGCACTGAACTGTAATCAGGAGCAGGAACCCTGGCTGATTTCACCTCTCTCTCTATCCCAGGGGTCACTGGACAGCGATCAGGAGCAGGAACCCTGGCTGATTTCCCCTCTCTCTAACCCAGGGGTCACTGGACTGTGATCAATAGCAGGAACCCTGGCTGATTTCCCCTCTCTCTCTAACCCAGGGTTCACTGAACTGTAATCAGGAGCAGGAACCCTGGCTGATTTCCCCTCTCTCTAACCCAGGGGTCACTGGACAGTGATCAGGAGCACGAACTCTGGCTGATTTCACCTGTCTCTCTAACCCAGGGGTCACTGGACTGTGATCAGGAGCATGAACCCTCGCTAATTTCCCTCTCTCTCTAACCAGGGGTCACTGGGCTGTGATCATGAGAAGGAACCCTGGCTGATGTCCTTCTCTCTCTAACCCAGGGGTCACTGGACAGTGACCAGGAGCAGGAATCCTGGCTGATTTCCCCTCTCTCTAACACAGAGGTCACTGGATAGTGATCAGGAGCGGGATAAGCGTGGGATTGATCCGGGGCTATGGGGAGTGAGCGTGGCAGTGGGGTTAGTTTGGGAGTGATACAGCGCTATGGGGAGAGAGCGGTGCAGTGGGATTTGTTTGGGATTGATACAGGGTTATGGGGAGAGAGCGGGGCAGTGGGATTAGTTAGGGATTGATACAGGGCTATGGGGAGAGAGCAGGGCAGTGGGATTAGTTTGGGATTGATACAGGGTTATGGGGAGAGAGCGGGGCAGTGGGATTAGTTTGGGATTGATACAGGGCTATGGCGAGAGAGCGGTGCAGTGGGATTAGTTTGGATATAACACAGGGCTATGGGGAGAAAGCGGGGCAGTGGGCTTACGTTGGGGATTGATACAGGGCTATGGGGAGAGAGCAGGGCAGTGGGATTTGTTTGGATATAACACAGGGCTATGGGGAGAAAGCAGGGCAGTGGACTTACGTTGGGGATTGATACAGGGCTATGGGGAGAGAGCGGGGCATTGGGATTTGTTTGGGATTGATACGGGGCTATGGGGCGAAAGCGGGGCAGTGGGATTAGTTTGGGATTGATACAGGGTTATGGGGAGAGAGCGGGGCAGTGGGATTAGTTTGGGATTGATACAGGGCTATGGCGAGAGAGCGGTGCAGTGGGATTAGTTTGGATATAACACAGGGCTATGGGGAGAAAGCGGGGCAGTGGGCTTACGTTGGGGATTGATACAGGGCTATGGGGAGAGAGCAGGGCAGTGGGATTTGTTTGGATATAACACAGGGCTATGGGGAGAAAGCAGGGCAGTGGACTTACGTTGGGGATTGATACAGGGCTATGGGGAGAGAGCGGGGCATTGGGATTTGTTTGGGATTGATACGGGGCTATGGGGCGAAAGCGGGGCAGTGGGATAAATTTGGGGATTGATACAGGGCTATGGGGAGAAAGCGGGGAAGAGGGATTAGTTTGGATATAACACAGGGCTATGGGGAAAAAGCGGGCAGTGGGATTTGTTTGGATATAACACATGGCTATGGGGATAAAGCGGGCAGTGGGCTTACGTTGGGGATTAAGACAGGGCTATGGGGAGAGAGCAGGGCTGTGGAAATAGTTTGTGATTGATACAGGGCTATGGAGAGAAAGCAGGGCAGAGGGATTAGTTTGGAGATCGATACAGGGCTATGGGGAGAGAGCGAGGCAGTGGGATTAGGTTGGCGATTGATAAAGGGCTAACAGGAGAGAGCAGGGCTGTGGGATTAGTTTGGGACTGAGACAGAGGGTTGTCAAGTAGCTGTTCCCAGTCCACTTTGGACAGATCCTGCCGTATCATATTAAAATCGGCCTGTTGTTTGCTAAATTTCCCCACTGAACTCATTGTTAATCTGCTTTATCAAAACGTGCCTGGATCTCCTGGTATATTTCAATACTGAACCTCGGTAGATTAAATAAAAGTGTTACCGTGATTTGATTTAAATGCAGAGGAGGGATTCACATGCGGATGAATGTTGGTCTGCAGATATCTGGGTACACATTAGAAAAATGAAGCAAATAAAAGACAATTAAAGTCTGTTCTGGGTATTCTTACTGAGATTTGAATGAATTTTAGGCCGTGAGACTCACTGTCTTATACACAGGAGTGAAGGATTACATCAAACAAAGATAATGGCCCTGAAATCATGGTCTCCGTACCAACGACTTAGGCCTTGGTAGAGGCCCCGCAAGTTCCGTGTTTCCGTCTGCGCTGTGTATGCGCTGAATCCCCGGACTTGCAATCTATCAAGGTTTGCTACAGAATCGATATTGTAAAGCTCTCTTTAAACCAGCCCATCAAAAACTCCCAGGGCAGGAACAACACGGGTTAGATACAGAGTGAAGCTCCCTCTACACTGTCCCATCAAACACTCCCAAGGCAGGTACTGCACGGGTTAGATACAGAGTAAAGCTCCCTCTACGCTGTCCCATCAAACACTCCCAAGGCAGGTACAGCACGGGTTAGATATAGAGTAATGCTCCCTCTACACTGTCCCATCAAACACTCCCAAGGCAGGTACCGCACGGGTTAGATACAGACAAAAAGCTCCCTCTACACTGTCCCATCAAAAATTCCCAAGGCAGGTGCTGCATGGGTTAGATATATATAGTAATGCCCCCTCTACACTGTCCCATCAAACACTCCCAGGGCTATGGGTAGAGAACGTGGCAGTGGGGTTAGTTTGGGAATGATGCAGGGCTATGGGCAGAGAGTGGGGCAGAGGGATTAGTTTGGGATTGATGCAGGGCTATGGGGAGAGAGTGGGGCAGAGGGATTAGTTTGGGGATTGATACAGGGCTATGGGGAGAGAGTGGGGCAGTTTGATTAGTTTGGGGATTGATACAGGGCTATGGAGAGAGCGGGGCAGTGGGATTAGTTTGGGATTGATACAGGGCTATTGGGAGAGATCGGGGCAGTGGCATTAGTTTGAGATTGATACAGGGCTATCGGGAGAGAGCGGGGCAGTGGGATTAGTTTGGGATTGATACAGGGCTATGGGGCGAGAGCGGGGCAGTGGGATTAGTTTGGTAATTGATACAGGGCTATGGGGTGAGAGCGGGGCAGTGTGATTTGTTTGGGATTGATACAGGGCTATGGGGAGAGAGCGGGGCAGTGGGATTAGATTGGGGTTGATACAGGGCTATGGGGAGAGAGCAGGGCAGTGGGATTCGTTTGGGATTTGCTGCAGGGCTATGGGATGAGAGCGGGGCAGTGCAATTTGCTTGGGATTGATACAGGGCTATGGGGAGAGTGCGGGGCAGTGGGATTAATTTGGGATTGATACAGAGCTATGGGGAGAGAGCGGGGCAGTGGGATTAGTTTGGGGATTGATACAGGGCTATGGGGAGAGAGCGGGGCAGTGTGATTAGTTTGGGATTGATACAGGGCAATCGGGAGAGAGCGGGGCAGTGGGATTAGTTTGAGGATTGATACAGGGCTATGGGAAGAGCGCGGGGCAGTGGGATTAGTTTGGGGATTGATACAGGGCTATGGGGTGAGAGTAGGGCAGTCTGATTAGTTTGGGATTGATACAGGGTTATCGGGAGCGAGCGGGGCATTGGGAATAGTTTGTGATTGATACAGGGCTATCGGGAGAGATCGGGGCAGTGTGATTAGTTTGGGATTGATACAGGGCTATGGGGAGAGAGTGGGGCTTTGGGATTAGTTTGGGATTGATGCAGGGCTATCGGGAGTGAGCGGGGCACTGGGATTAGTTTGGGATTGATACAGGGCTATGGGGAGTGAGCGGGGCAGTGGGATTAGTTTGCGGATTGATACAGGGCTATGGGGAGTGAGCGGGGCAGTGGGATTAGTTTGGGATTGATACAGGGCTATGGGGAGAGAGCGGGGCAGTGGGATTAGTTTGGGATTGATACAGGGCTAAGGGGAGAGAGCGGGGCAGTGTGATTAGTTTGTGATTGATACAGGGCAATCGGGAGAGAGCGGGGCAGTAGGATTAGTTTGGGGATTGATACAGGGCTATGGGGAAAGAGCGGGGCAGTGGTATTAGTTTGCGATTGATGCAGGGCTATGGGGAGAGAGCGGGGCAGTGTGATTAGTTAGGGATTGATACAGGGCTTTGGGGAGAGACGGGGGCAGTGGGATTAGTTTGGGATTGATGCAGGACTATGGGGAGCGAGCGAAGCATTGGGAATAGTTTGGGATTGATACAGGGCTATGGGGAGAGATCGGGGCAGTGTGGTTAGTTTGGGATGGATACAGGGCTATGGGGAGAGAGTGGGGCTTTGGGATTAGTTTGCGGATTGATACAGGGCTATGGGGAGTGAGCGGGGCAGTGGGATTAGTTTGGGATTGATACAGGGCTATGGGGAGAGAGCGGTGCAGTGGGATTAGTTTGGATATAACACAGGGCTATGGGGAGAAAGCGGGGCAGTGGGCTTACGTTGGGGATTGATACAGGGCTATGGGGAGAGAGCGGGGCAGTAGGATTTGTTTGGATATAACACAGGGCTATGGGGAGAAAGCAGGGCAGTGGACTTACGTTGGGGATAGATACAGGGTTATGGGGAGAGAGCGGGGCAGTGGGATTTGTTTGGGATTGATACAGGGCTATGGGGAGAAAGCGGGGCAGTGGGATTAATTTGGGGATTGATACAGGGCTATGGGGAGAAAGCGAGGCAGTGGGATTAGTTTGGATATAACACAGGGCTATGGGGAGAAAGCGGGCAGTGGGCTTACGTTGGGGATTGATACAGGGCTATGGGGAGAGAGCAGAGCAGTGGAAATAGTTTGTGATTGATACAGGGCTATGGGGAGAAAGCGGGGCAGTGGGATTAGTTTGGAGATTGATACAGGGCTATGGGGAGAGAGCGCGGCAGTGGGATTAGGTTGGGGACTGATACAGGGCTATGGTGATAGAGTGGGGCAGTGGGATTAGGTTGGCGATTGATAAAGGGCTAACAGGAGAGAGCAGGGCTGTGGGATTAGTTTGGGACTGAGACAGAGGGTTGTCAAGTAGCTGTTCCCAGTCCACTTTGGACAGATCCTGCCGTATCATATTAAAATCGGCCTGTTGTTTGCTAAATTTCCCCACTGAACTCATTGTTAATCTGCTTTATCAAAACGTGCCTGGATCTCCTGGTATATTTCAATACTGAACCTCAGTAGATTAAATAAAAGTGTTACCGTGATTTGATTTAAATGCAGAGGAGGGATTCACATGCGGATCAATGTTGGTCTGCAGATATCTGGGTACACCTTAGAAAAATGAAGCAAATAAAAGACAATTAAAGTCTGTTCTGGGTATTCTTACTGAGATTTGAATGAATTTTAGGCCGTGAGACTCACTGTCTTATACACAGGAGTGAAGGATTACATCAAACAAAGATAATGGGCCTGAAATCATGGTCTCCGTACCAACGACTTAGGCCTTGGTAGAGGCCCCGCAAGTTCCGTGTTTCCGTCTGCGCTGTGTATGCGCTGAATCCCCGGACTTGCAATCTATCAAGGTTAGCTGCAGAATCGATAGAGTAAAGCTCTCTTTAAACCAGCCCATCAAAAACTCCCAGGGCAGGAACAACATGGGTTAGATACAGAGTGAAGCTCCCTCTACACTGTCCCATCAAACACTCCCAAGGCAGGTACTGCACGGGTTAGATACAGAGTAAAGCTCCCTCTACGCTGTCCCATCAAACACTCCCAAGGCAGGTACAGCACGGGTTAGATATAGAGTAATGCTCCCTCTACACTGTCCCATCAAACACTCCCAAGGCAGGTACCGCACGGGTTAGATACAGATAAAAAGCTCCCTCTACACTGTCCCATTAAACATTCCCAAGGCAGGTGCTGCACGGGTTAGATATATATAGTAATGCTCCCTCTACACTGTCCCATCAAACACTCCCAGGGCTATGGGGAGAGAACGTGGCAGTGGGGTTAGTTTGGGAATGATGCAGGGCTATGGGCAGAAAATGGGGCAGAGGGATTAGTTTGGAATTGATGCAGGGCTATTGGGATAAGTTTGGGATTGATGCAGGGCTATGGGGAGAGAGTGGGGCAGTGGGATTAGTTTGGGATTGATTCAGGGCTATGGGGGGAGAGCAGGGCAGTGGGATTAGTTTGGGATCAAGACAGAGCTATGGGGGGAAAGCGAGGCAGTGGGATTAGTTTGGGATTGATACAGGGCTATGGGGAGAGAGCGGGGCAGTGGGATTAGATTGGGGATTGATACAGGGCTATGGGGAGTCAGCAGTGCAGTGGGATTAGTTTGGGGATTGATACAGGGTATGGGGAGAGAGCGGAGCAGTGGGATTAGTTTGGGGATTGATACAGGGCTATGGGGAGAGAGCAGGGCAGTGGGATTAGTTTGGGGTTTGATACAGGGCTATGGGGAGAGAGCGGGGCAGTGGGATTAGTTTGGGATTGATACGGGGCTATGGGGAGAGAGCAGGGCAGTGGGATTAGTTTGGGATTGATACAGGGCTATGGGGAGAGAGCGGGGCAGTGGGATTAGTTTGGGGATTGATACAGGGATATGGGGAGAGAGCGGGGCAGTTTGATTAGTTTGGGGATTGATACAGGGCTATGGAGAGAGCGGGGCAGTGGGATTAGTTTGGGATTGATACAGGGCTATTGGGAGAGATTGGGGCAGTGGGATTAGTTTGGTAATTGATACAGGGCTATGGGGTGAGAGCGGGGCAGTGTGATTTGTTTGGGATTGATACAGGGCTATGGGGAGAGAGCGGGGCAGTGGGATTAGTTTGGGATTGATACAGGGCTATGGGGAGAGAGCGGGGCAGTGGAATTAGTTTGGGATTTGCTGCAGGGCTATGGGGTGAGAGCGGGGCAGTGTGATTTGTTTGGGATTGATACAGGGCTATGGGGAGAAAGCGGGGCAGAGGAAATAGTTTGTGATTGATACAGGGCTATGGGGAGAAAGCGGGGCAGTGGGATTAGTTTGGGGATTGATACAGGGCTACGGGGAGAGAGCGGGTCAGTGGGATTAGGTTGGGGATTAATACAGGGCTATGGGGAGAGAGCAGGGCAGTGGAAATAGTTTGTGATTGATACAGGGCTATGGGGAGAAAGCGGGGCAGTGGGATTAGTTTGGGGATTGATACAGGGCTATGGGGAGAGAGCGGGGCAGTGGGATTAGGTTGGGGACTGATACAGGGCTACGGGGAGAGAGCGGGGCAGTGGGATTAGGTTGGGGATTGATACAGGGCTATGGAGAGAGAGCGGGGCATTGGGATTAGTTTGGGATTGATACAGGGCTATGGGGAGAGTGCGGGGCAGTGGGATTAGTTTGGGGATTGATACAGGGCTATGGGGAGAGAGCGGGGCAGTGGGATTAGGTTGGGGACTGATACAGGGCTACGGGGAGAGAGCGGGGCAATGGGATTAGGTTGGGGATTGATACAGGGCTATGGAGAGAGAGCGGGGCATTGGGATTAGTTTGGGATTGATACAGGGCTATGGGGAGAGTGCGGGGCAGTGGGATTAGTTTGGGGATTGATACAGGGTGATGGAGAGAGAGTGGGTCAGTGGGATTAGTTTGGAGAGAGACAGAGAGAGAGAGAGACAGAGAGAGAGAGGGACAGAGCGAGAGAGGGACAGAGCGAGAGAGGGACAGAGCGAGACAGGGACAGAGCGAGAGAGGGACAGAGCGAGAGAGGGACAGAGAGAGAGCGGGACAGAGAGAGAGAGGGACAGAGAGAGAGAGGGAGAGAGAGAGAGGGACAGAGAGAGAAAGGGACAGAGAGAGAGAGAGAGAGAGTGAGAGAGAGAGGGACAGAGAGAGAGGGACAGAGAAAGAGAGGGACAGAGAGAGAGAGGGACAGAGAGAGAGAGGGACAGAGAGCGAGAGACAGACAGAGAGAGAGAGGGAGAGAGAGCGAGAGGGACAGAGAGAGAGGGACAGAGAGAGAGAGGGACAGAGACAGAGAGGGACAGAGAGCGAGAGAGAGACAGACAGAGAGAGGGAGAGAGAGAGAGAGAGAGACAGATTGAGAGGGACAGAGAGAGAGAGGGGGACAGAGAGAGAGAGAGAGAGGGAGAGAGAATATAAACTGGCAGACTACCTCACGACCATCAGAGACACAAAACAGAGACAGACCCTCACCAGGTACAGACTAAGCGACCACCAACTGGAAATTGAAAAAGGCAGATACAAGAAATCCTGGCAGCCTAGAGAGAATAGAATATGCGATCAATGTCTGGCCGGCGAGGTTGAAACAGAGATGCATTTCCTCCTAAAATGCGAAAAATTCAACACATCAAGAAACATATTATTCAACAAGCTAAGCCAAACAACCCCAGATTTCAAGGAATTGGATGACCTGTCAAAATTGAGATTAGTCCTAGGAGAAGGAGACAGACCATACTTGGGGCCAAATATGTAACAACATGTCACAACCTGAGGACTGTTTAAAATTAAGACTGTTTAAAATTAATATTGAACGTACCAAATGAAGTACAAAGACTGTTTAAAATTAATATTGTTTAAAAGTAATATTGTATGTACCCAACAAATGTCAAATCAATTGACACCTACAGAATGTTGGAAAACTGTACCTTTTTGCTATGTAAGCTTTGGCAATATGGTTCTCTGTAAACTTTCATGCCAATAAAGCATTTGAACTGAACTGAACTGAACTGAGAGAGAGAGGGACAGAGAGAGAGAGAGGGACAGAGAGAGAGAGAGGGACAGAGAGAGAGAGGGACAGAGAGAGAGAGAGCGTGCGATGAGTTGGGATCAGTTTTTGGAAATGTTGTTTCCTCTTTTTCTGTTGCCGTTCCCTCCGTCTCTCAGACTCTGAGGTACAAACGGGGGCGCAACCTATTTCCCATTCTCGCAACATGATTTAAATAACCCTGAATGATTTCCCCCCTCTCTCTAAACCAGGGGTCACTGGGCAGTGATCAGGAGCAGGAACCCAGGCTGATTTCCCCCTCTCTCTAACCCAGGGGTCACTGGACAATGATCAGGCGCAGGAACCCTGGCTGATTTCCACCCTCTCTCTAACCCAGGGGTCACTGGACTGTGATCAGGAGCAGGAACCCACGCTGATTTCCCTCTCTCTCTAACCCAGGGGTCACTGGATAGTGATCAGGAGCAGGAACCCTGGCTGATTTCACCTGTCTCTCTAACCCAGGGGTCACTGGACTGTGATCAGGAGCAGGAACCCTGGCTGATTTCCCCTCTCTCTAACCCAGGGGTCACTGGAAAGTGATCAGGAGCATGAGCCCTGGCTGATTTCCCCTCTCTCTCTAACCCAGGAGTCACTGGACTGTGATCAGGAGCAGGAACCCTGGCTGATTTCACCTCTCTCTCTAACCCAGGGGTCACTGGACAGTGATCAGGAGCACGAACCCTGGCTGATATCCCCTCTCTCTAACCCAGGGGTCACTGGACAATGATCAGGTGCAGGAACCCTGGCTGATTCCCCCTCTCTCTAACCCAGGGGTCACTGGAGAGTGATCAGCATCATGAATCATGGCTGATTTCCCTCTCTCTCTAAACCAGGGGTCACTGGGCAGTGATCAGGAGTAGGAACCCTGGCTGATTTCCCCTCTCTCTAACCCAGGGGTCACTGGATAGTGATCAGGAGCAGGAACCCTGGCCGATTTCCCCTCTCTCTAACCCAGGGGTCACTTGATAGTGATCAGGAGCAGGAACCCTGGCTGATTTCCCCTCTCTCTAAACCAGTGGTCACTGGATAGTGATCAGGAGCATGAACCCTGGCTGATTTCCCTCTCTCTCTAACCCAGGGGTCATTGGGCAGTGATCAGGAGCAGGAACCCAGGCTGATTTCCCCTCTCTCTAACCCAGAGGTCACTGGATAGTGATCAGGAGCAGGAACCCTGGCTGATTTCCTCCTCTCTCTAACTCAGGGGTCACTGGATAGTGATCAGGAGCAGGAACCCTGCCTGATTTCCCCTCTCTCTCTAACCCAGGAGTCACTGGAAAGTGATCAGGAGCTGGAACCCTGGCTGATTTCCCCACTCTCTAACACAGCTGTCACTGGGCAGTGATCAGGAGCAGGAACCCTGGCTGATTACCCCTCTATCTCTAACCCGGGGTTTACTGGACAGAGATCAGGAGCACGAACCCTGGCTGATTTCCCATCTCTCTAACCCAGGCGTCACCGGACAGTGATCAGGAGCACGAACACTGGCTGATTTCCCCACTCTCTCTAACCCAGGGGTCACTGGTCAGTGATCAGGAGCAGGAACTCTGGCTGATTTCCCCTCTCTCTAACCCAGGGGTCACTGGACAGTGAACCGGAGCAGGAACCCTGGCTGATTTCCTCCTCTCTCTAACCCAAGAGTCACTGGGCAGTGATCAGGAGCAGGAACCCTGGCTGATTTCCGCTCTCTCTAACCCAGGGGTCACTGGACAATGATCAGGAGCAGGAACCCTGGCTGATTTCACCTCTCTCTCTAACCCAGGGGTCACCGGGCAGTGATCAGGAGCAGGAACCCTGGCTGATTTTCCCTCTCTCTCTAACCCAGGGGTCACTGGTCAGTGATCAGGAGCAGGAACACTGACTGATTTCCTCCTCTCTCTAACCCAAGTGTCACTGGATAGTGATCAGGAGCGGGATAAGATTGGGATTGATCCGGGGAGCGAGCGTGGCAGTGGGATTAGTTTGTCATTGATACAGGGCTAGGGGAAAGAGCGGGGCAGTGGGATTAGTTTGGGATTGATACAGGGCTATGGGGAGAGAGCGGGGCAGTGGGATTAGTTTGGATATAACACAGGGCTATGGGGAGAAACCAGGGCAGTGGGCTTAAGTTGGGGATTGATACAGGGCTACGGGGAGAGAGTGGGGCAGTGCGATTTGTTTAGATATAACACAGGGCTATGGGGAGAAAGCGGGGCAGTGGGCTTACGTTGGGGGTTGATACAGGGCTATGGGGATAGAGCAGGGCAGTGGAAATAGTTTGTGATTGATACAGGGCTATGGGGAGAAAGCGGGGCAGTGGGATTAGTTTGGGGATTGATACAGGCCTATGGGGAGAGAGCACGGCTGTGGGATTAGGCTGGGGACTGTTACAGGGCTACGGGGATAGTGCGGGGCAGTGGGATTAGGTTGGGGATTGATACTGGGCTATGGGGAGAGAGCAGGGCAGTGGAAATAGTTTGTGATTGACACAGGGCTATGGGGAGAAAGCGGGGCAGTGGGATTAGTTTGGAGATTGATACAGTGCTATGGGGAGAGAGCGGGGCAGTGGGATTAGGTTGGGGACTGATACAGGGCTACGGGGAGAGAGCGGGGCAGTGGGATTAGGTTGGGGATTGATACAGGGCTATGGAGAGAGAGCGGGGCATTGGGATTAGTTTGGGATTGATACAGGGCTATGGGGAGAGTGCGGGGCAGTGGGATTAGTTTGGGGATTGATACAGGGTGATGGAGAGAGAGCGGGTCAGGGGGATTAGTTTGGAGAGAGACAGAGAGAGAGAGAGACAGAGAGAGAGAGGGACAGAGAGAGAGAGGGACAGAGGGACAGAGAGAGAGAGAGAGAGAGAGAGTGAGTGAGAGAGAGACAGAGATAGAGAGGGACAGAGAGAGAGAGAGACAGAGAGAGAGGGACAGAGAGAGAGGGGGACAGAGAGAGAGAGCGGGAGAGAGAGAGAGAGCGACAGAGAGAGAGAGAGAGAGAGAGAGGGACAGAGAGAGAGAGAGAGACAGAGAGAGAGGGAGAGAGAGAGAGAGAGAGAGAGGGACAGAGAGAGAGAGGGACAGAGAGAGGGAGAGAGAGAGAGAGGGACAGAGAGAGAGAGGGACAGACAGAGAGAGAGGGTGCGATGAGTTGGGATCAGTTTTTGGAAATGTTTTTTCCTCTTTTTCTGTTGCCGTTCCCTCCGTCTCTCAGACTCTGAGGTACAAACGGGGGCGCAAACTATTTCCCTTTCTCGCAACATGATTTAAATAACCCTGAATGATTTCCCCCCTCTCTCTAACCCAGGGGTCACTGGGCAGTGATCAGGAGCATGAACCCTGGCTGATTTCCCCTCTCTCTAATCCAGGGGTCACTGGATAGTGATCAGGAGCAGGAACCCAGGCAGATTTCCCCCTCTCTCTAACCCAGGGGTCACTGGACAATGATCAGGCGCAGGAACCCTGGCTGATTTCCCCTCTCTCTCTAACCCAGGGGTCACTGGACTGTGATCAGGAGCAGGAACCCACGCTGATTTCCCTCTCTCTCTAACCCAGGGGTCACTGGATAGTGATCAGGAGCAGGAACCCTGGCTGATTCCCCCTCTCTCTAACACAGGGGTCAGTGGACTGTGATCAGGAGCATGAATCCTGGCTGATTTCACCTCTCTCTAACCCAGGAGTCACTAGATAGTGATCAGGAGCACGAACCCTGGCTGATCTACCCTCTCTCTAACCCAGGGGTCACTGGACAGTGATCAGGAGCACGAACCCGGGCTGGTTCCCCCTCTCTAACTCAGGGGTCACTGGATAGTGATCAGGAGCTGGAACCCGGGCTGATTTCCCCTCTCTCTAACACAGGGGTCACTGGACAGTGACCAGGAGCATGAACCCTGGCTGATTTCCCCTCTCTAACCAGGGGTCACTGGACAGCGATCAGGTGCAGGAACCCTGGCTGATTCCCCCTCTGTCTAACCCAGGGGTCACTGGACAGTGATCAGGAGCATGAATCGTGGCTGATTTCCCTCTCTCTCTAACCCAGGGGTCACTGGGCAGTGATCAGGAGTAGGAACCCTTGCTGATTTCCCCTCTCTCTAACCCAGGGGTCACTGGATAGTGATCAGGAGCAGGAACCCTGGCTGATTTCCCCTCTCTCTAACCCAGGGGTCACTGGATAGTGATCAGGAGCATGAACACTGGCTGATTTCCCCTCTCTCTCTAACCCAGGGGTCACTGGACAGTGATCAGGAGCAGGAACCCAGGCTGATTCCCCCTCTCTCTAACCCAGGGGTCACTGGACAGTGATCAGGAGCATGAATCATGGCTGATTTCCCTCTCTCTCTAACCCAGGGGTCACTGGGCAGTGATCAGGAGTAAGAACCCTGGCTGATTTCCCTCTCTCTAACCCAGGGGTCACTGGATAGTGATCAGGAGCAGGAACCCTGGCTGATTTCCCCTCTCTCTAAACCAGGGGTCACTGGATAGTGATCAGGAGCATGAACCCTGGCTGATTTCCCCTCTCTCTCTAACCCAGGGGTCATTGGGCAGTGATCAGGAGCACGAACCCTGGCTGATTTCCCATCACTCTAACCCAGGCGTCACCGGGCAGTGATCAGGAGCACGAACACTGGCTGATTTCGCCACTCTCTCTAACCCAGGGGTCATTGGGCAGTGATCAGGAGCAGGAACCCCGGATGATTTCCCCTCTCTCTCTAACCCAGGGGTCACTGGACAGTGATCAGGAGCTGGAACCCTGGCTGATTTCCCCACTCTCTAACCCAGTTGTCACTCGACAGTGATCAGGAGCACGAACCCTGGCTGATTACCCCTCTATCTCTAACCCGGGCGTCACTGGACAGAGATCAGGAGCACGAACCCTGGCTGATTTCCCATCTCTCTAACGCAGGCGTCACCGGGCAGTGATCAGGAGCACGAACACTTGCTGATTTCCCCACTCTCCCTAACCCAGGGGTCACTGGTCAGTGATCAGGAGCAGGAACCCTGGCTGATTTCCCCTCTCTCTAACACAGGGGTCACTGGACAGTGATCAGGAGCAGGAGCCCTGGCTGATTTCCCCTCTCTCTAACCCAGGGGTCACTGGACAATGATCAGGAGCAGGAACCCCGGCTGATTTGCCTCTCTCCAACCCAGGGATCACTGGGCAGTGATCAGGAACAGGAACCCTGGCTGATTTCCCCTCTCTCTAACCCAGGGGTCACTGGGCAGTGATCCGGAGCAGGAACCCTGGTTGATTTCCCCTCTCTCTAACCCAGGGGTCACTGGGCAGTGATCAGGAGCAGGAACCCTGGCTGATTTCCACTCTCTCTAACCCAGGAGTCACTAGATAGTGATCAGGAGCACGAACCCTGGCTGATTTCCCATCTCTCTAACCCAGGCGTCACCGGGCAGTGATCAGGAGCAGGGACCCTGGCTGATTTCCTCTCTCTCTAACCCAAGAGTCACTGGGCAGTGATCAGGAGCAGGAACCACGGCTGATTTGCCTCTCTCTAACACAGGATCACTGGCAGTGATCAGGAGCAGGAACCACTGGCTGATTTCCCCTCTCTCTAACCCAGAGGTCACTGGGCAATGATCAGGAGCAGGAACCCTGGCTGATTTCCCCTCTCTCTAACCCAGGGGTCACTGGGCAGTGATCAGGAGCAGGAACCCTGGCTGATTTCCCCTCTCTCTCTAACCCAGGGGTCACTGGACAGTGATCAGGAGCAGGAATCCTGGCTGATTTCCCCTCTCTCTAACACAGGGGTCACTGGATAGTGATCAGGAGCGGGATAAGATTGGGATTGATCCGGGGAGTGAGCGTGGCAGTGGGATTAGGTTTGTCATTAATACAGGGCTAGGGGAAAGAGCGGGCAGTGGATTAGTTTGGGATTGATACAGGGCTATGGGGAGAGAGCGGGGCCAGTGGGATTAGTTTGGATATAACACAGGGCTATGGGGAGAAAGCGGGGCAGTGGGCTTAAGTTGGGGATTGATACAGGGCTACGGGGAGAGAGCGGGGCAGTGCGATTTGTTTGGATATAACACAGGGCTATGGGGAGAAAGCGGGGCAGTGGGCTTACGTTGGGGGTTGATACAGGTCTATGGGGATAGAGCAGGGCAGTGGGAAATAGTTTGTGATTGATACAGAGAGAGAGGGACAGACAGAGAGGGACAGAGAGAGAGAGGGACAGAGAGAGAGAGAGACAGAGAGAGACAGAGAGAGGGAGAGAGAGGAGAGGGGACAGAGAGAGAGGGGGACAGAGAGAGAGAGGGACAGAGAGAGAGGGACCGAGAGAGAGAGAGAGAGAGAGAGGGACAGAGAGAGAGAGAGAGACGGAGAGAGAGGGACAGGGAGAGAGAGGGACAGAGAGAGAGAGAGAGAGAGAGAGAGAATGGAGAGAGAGAGACAGAGAGAGAGAGGGACAGAGAGAGAGGGACAGACAGAGAGGGACAGAGAGAGAGAGGGACAGAGAGAGAGAGGGACAGAGAGAGTGAGAGAGTCAGAGGGAGAGAGAGAGAGAGAGGAGAGAGAGAGGGGGACAGAGAGAGAGAGAGACAGAGAGAGGGACAGAGAGAGAGAGAGGGACAGAGAGAGAGAGAGAGACAGAGGGAGAGAGAGAGAGAGAGACAGAGAGAGGAGAGGGACAGAGATGAGAGGGACAGACAGAGAGGGACAGGGAGAGAGAGGACAGAGAGAGAGAGAGAGAGAGAATGAGAGAGAGAGACAGAGAGAGAGAGGGACAGAGAGAGAGGGACAGACAGAGAGGGACAGAGAGAGAGAGGGACAGAGAAGAGAGAGAGAGACAGAGGGCTGCAATTTGAGCCCGACCCTGTTCACATATACATAAATGAATTAGCAGACATGCTGGAGCAAAGCGAGTCACCAGGTCTCCGTCTCCTAGATGGAGAAGTGAAATCCCTGTTCTATGCGGACGACCTGGTTCTGCTGTCTCCCACAGAACAGGGATTACAGCAACAACTAGACCTACTCGACAAATACTGCCAAAATTGGGCTCTAACAGTAAATCTAAAGAAAACCAACATCATGATTTTTCAAAAAAGGCCCAGATGTCAGGAAAACAAATACCAGTTTACCCTCAGTGATATCACTATAGGACACACTATGAGCTACACCTACCTTGGTCTAACTATACAGCATCAGGGAGCTTCAGCATAGCAGTGAATGCACTAAAAGAAAAAGCCGAAGAGCCCTATATGCAATAAAAAGAAATTCTACAACATCCAAATCCCAATCAAATCTGGCTCAAAATATTTGACAGCTTAATCCTGCCCATTGCACTGTACGGATAGTGAAGTATGGGGCCCGCTAAATCACCAAAGCTACACTAAATGGGAAAAAACATACAATAGAAGCCCTACATGCAGAATTCTGCCGAAGCATCCTTCGCACCCAAAGGAAAACGCCAACAAATGCATGCAGAGCCGAACTAGGCAGATACCCACTGATAATAAACATCCAAAAACGAGCACTAAACTTCCTAAATCACCTCAAATCTAGCTCCCCAGACACCCTTCATTTCAAAGCCTTTCAGACCCAAGAGCTAAACCCAGAAAAAGAGTCCCTGAGTCAGCTGCTACGGAAACTAAGTACTCAGCCAGACCCTGACCAGCCCCAGACCAACACAGCCGCCCAAACACCAATCCGAGTGAACCAAATCATTAAAAAATGCAAAGAAACCTACCTGGAACATTGGAAACAAAATAACCGAAAGCCAAGCAGATTAGAATGTTACCGGGCCCTAAAAAGAGAATATAAACTGGTCAGACCTACCTCACGACCATCAGAGACACAAAACAGAGACAGACCCTCACCAGGTACAGACTAAGCGACCACCAACTGGAAATTGAAAAAGGCAGATACAAGAAATCCTGGCAGCCTAGAGAGAATAGAATATGCGATCAATGTCTGGCTGGCGAGGTTGAAACAGAAATGCATTTCTCCTAAAATGCGAAAAATTCAACACATCAAGAAACATATTATTCAACAAGCTAAGCCAAACAACCCAGAATTTCAAGGAATTGGATGATCTGTCAAAATTGAGATTAGTCCTAGGAGAAGGAGACAGACCATACCTTGGGGCCAAATATGTAACAACATGTCACAACCTGAGGGACTGTTTAAAATTAAGACTGTTTAAAATTAATATTGAACGTACCAAATGAAGTACAAAGACTGTTTAAAATTAATATTGTTTAAAAGTAATATTGTATGTACCCAACAAATGTCAAATCGATTGACACCTACAGAATGTTGGAAAACTGTACCTTTTTGCTAGGTAAGCTTTGGCAATATGGTTCTCTGTAAACTTTCATGCCAATAAAGCATTTAATTGAAATTGGAATTGGGAGAGGAGAGAGAGAGAGAGAGAGAGAGAGAGAGAGGGGGACAGAGAGAGAGAGAGACAGAGAGAGGGGACAGAGAGAGAGAGAGGGACAGAGAGAGAGAGGGACAGAGAGAGAGTGGGAGAGAGAGAGAGAGGGACAGAGAGAGAGAGTGAGAGAGAGAGAGAGAGGGACAGAGAGAGAGAGGGAGGAGAGAGAGGACAGAGAGAGAGAGAGAGAGAGGTGAGAGAGAGAGAGAGGGACAGAGAGAGAGAGGGACAGAGAGAGAGAGGGAGAGAGAGAGAGAGGGACAGATGAGAGAGAGAGGACAGAGAGAGAGAGGGACAGAGAGAGAGAGAGAGAGAGCGATGAGTTGGGATCAGTTTTTGGAAATGTTGTTCCTCTTTTTCTGTTGCCGTTCCATCCGTCTCTCAGACTCTGAGGTACAAACGGAGGCGCAAACTATTTCCCTCTAGCAACATGATTTAAATTACCCTGAATGATTTCCCCCCTCTCTCTAACCCAGGGGTCACTGGCAGTGATCAGGAGCAGGGACCCAGGCTGATTTCCCCCTCTCTCTAACCCAGGGGTCACTGGACAATGATCAGGCGCAGGAACCCTGGCTGATTTCCCCCCTCTCTCTAACCTAGGGGTCACTGGACTGTGATCAGGAGCAGGAACCCACGCTGATTTCCCTCTCTCTCTAACCCAGGGGTCACTGGATAGTGATCAGGAGCAGGAACCCTGGCTGATTTCACCTGTCTCTCTAACCCAGGCGTCACTGGACAATGATCAGGAGCAGGAACCCTGGCTGATTTCCCTCTCTCTAGCCCAGGGGTCACTGGATAGTGATCAGGAGCAGGAACCCTGGCTGATCCCCTCTCTCTAACACAGGGGTCACTGGACTGTGATCAGGAGCATGAACCCTGGCTGATTTCCCCCTCTCTCTCTAACACAGGGGTCACTGGACTGTGATCAGGAGGAGGAACCCTGGCTGATTTCCCCTCTCTCTAACCCAGGGGTCACTGGATAGTGATCAGGAGCATGAACCCTGGCTTGATTTCCCCTCTCTCTCTAACCAGGGGTCACTGAACTGTGATCAGGAGCAGGAACCCTGTCTGATTACCCCTCTCTCTAACCCAGGGGTCACTGGATAGTGATCAGGAGCATGAACCCTGGCTGATTTCCCCTCTCTCTCTAACCCAGGGGTCACTGGACTGTGATCAAGAGCAGGAACCCTGGCTGATTTCATCTCTCTCTCTAACCCAGGGTTCACTGGACAGTGATCAGGAGCACGAACCCTGGCTGATCTCCCCTCTCTCTAGCCCAGGGGTCACTGGACAATGATCAGGAGCAGGAACGCTGGCTGGTTCCCCCTCTCTAACTCAGGGGTCACTGAGATAGTGATCAGGAGCTGGAACCCGGGCTGATTTCCCCTCTCTCTAACACAGGGTCACTGGACAGTGATCAGGAGCACGAACCCTGGCTGATTTCCCCTCTCTCTCTAACCAGGGTTCACTGGACAGTGATCAGGAGCAGGAATCCTGGCTGATTTCCCCTCTCTCTAACACAGGGGTCACTGGATAGTGATCAGGAGCGGGATAAGATTGGGATTGATCCGGGGAGTGAGCGTGGCAGTGGGATTAGTTTGTCATTGATACAGGGCTAGGGGAAAGAGCGGGGCAGTGGGATTAGTTTGGATTGATACAGGGCTATGGGAGAGAGCGGGCAGTGGGATTAGTTTGGATATAACACAGGGCTATGGGGAGAAAGCGGGGCAGTGGGCTTAAGTTGGGATTGATACAGGGCTACGGGAGAGAGCGGGGCAGTGCGATTTGTTTGGATATAAACCAGGGCTATGGGGAGAAAGCGGGGCAGTGGGCTTACATTGGGGGTTGATACAGGGCTATGGGGATAGAGCAGGGCAGTGGAAATAGTTGTGATTGATACAGGGCTATGGGGAGAAAGCGGGGCAGTGGGATTAGTTTGGGGATTGATACAGGCCTATGGGGAGATGAGCGCGGCTGTCGGATTAGGCTGGGGACTGATACAGGGCTATGGGAGAGAGCAGGGCAGTGGGATTAGGTTGGGATTGATACAGGGCTATGGGGAGAAAGCGGGGCAGTGGGATTAGTTTGGGGATTGATACAGGGCTATGGGGACAGAGCGGGGCAGTGGGATTAGGTTGGGTGTTGATACAGGGCTATGCAGAGAGAGCGGGGCATTGGGATTAGTTTGGATTGATACAGGGCTATGGGAGAGTGCGGGGCAGTGGGATTAGTTTGGGGATTGATACAGGGTGATGGAGAGAGAGCGGGTTCAGGGGGATTAGTTTGGAGAGAGACAGAGAGAGAGAGGGACAGAGCGAGAGAGGGACAGAGCGAGAGAGGTACAGAGAGAGAGAGGGACAGAGAGAGAGAGGACAGAGAGAGAGAGGGGACAGAGAGAGAGGGGGACAGAGAGAGGAGGGACAGAGAGACAGAGGGACAGAGAGAGAGAGGGACAGAGAGAGAGAGAGAGAGAGAGAGAGAGAGGGACAGAGAGAGAGGGACAGAGAGAGAGGGATAGAGAGAGAGGGACAGAGCGAGAGGGACAGAGAGAGAGGGACAGAGAGAGAGGGACAGAGAGAGAGAGGGACAGAGAGAGAGAGGGACAGAGAGAGAGAGAGAGACAGAGAGAGAGGGACAGAGAGAGAGAGAGAGAGAGAGAGAGAGTGAGAGAGAGAGAGAGAGGGACAGAGAGAGAGGGACAGAGAGAGAAGGGACAGAGAGAGAGAGGGACAGAGCAAGAGGGACAGAGAGAGAGGGACAGAGAGAGAGAGGGTGAGAGAGAGAGAGAGAGACAGAGAGAGAGGAACAGAGAGAGAGGGGACAGAGAGAGAGAGAGAGAGAGGGAGAGAGAGAGAGAGGGACACAGAGAGAGAGAGGGACAGAGTGAGAGAGAGGGACAGAGAGAGAGAGGGACAGAGAGAGAGAGGGACAGAGAGAGAGGAGAGTGCGATGAGTTGGATCAGTTTTTGGAAATGTTTTTTCCTCTTTTTCTGTTGCCGTTCCCTCCGTCTCTCAGACTCTGAGGTACAAACGGGGACGCAAACTATTTCCCTTTCTCGCAACAAGATTTAATACCCTGAATGTTTCCCCCTCTCTCTAACCTAGGGGTCACTGGACTGTGATCAGGAGCAGGAAACCACGCTGATTTCCCTCTCTCTCTAAACCCAGGGGTCACTGGATAGTGATCAGGAGCAGGAACCCTGGCTGAGTTCACCTGTCTCTCTAACCCAGGCGTCACTGGACAATGATCAGGAGCAGGAACCCTGGCTGATTTCCCCCCTCTCTCTAACCCAGGGGTCACTGGACCTGTGATCAGGAGCAGGAACCCAGGCTGATTTCCCTCTCTCTCTAACCCAGGGGTCACTGGAAAATGATCAGGCGCAGGAACCCTGGCTGATTTCCCCCCTCTCTCTAACCCAGGGATCACTGGACTGTGATCAGGAGCAGGAACCCACGCTGATTTCCCTCTCCCTCTAACCCAGGGGTCACTGGATAGTGATCAGGAGCAGGAACCCTGGCTGATTCCCCCTCTCTCTAACACAGGGGTCACTGGACTGTGATCAGGAGCATGAACCCTGGCTGATTTCCCCTCTCTCTCTAACACGGGGTCACTGGACTGTGATCAGGAGGAGAACCCTGGCTGATTTCCCCTCTCTCTAACCCAGGGGTCACTGGATAGTGATCAGGAGCATGAACCCTGCTGATTTCCCCTCTCTCTCTAACCCAGGGGTCACTGAACTGTGATCAGGGGCAGGAACCCTGTCTGATTACCCCTCTCTCTAACCCAGGGTCACTGATAGTGATCAGGAGCATGAACCCTGGCTGATTTCATCTCTCTCTCTAACCCAGTTGTCAATGGACAGTGATCAGGAGCACGAACCCTGGCTGATATCCCCTCCTCTCTAACCCAGGGGTCACTGACAATGATCAGGTGCAGGAACCCTGGCTGATTCCCCCTCTCTCTAACCCAGGGGTCACTGGAGAGTGATCAGGCATCATGGAATCATGGCTGATTTTCCCTCTCTCTCTAAACCAGGGGTCACTGGGCAGTGATCAGGAGTAGGAACCCTGGCTGATTTCCCCTCTCTCTAACCAGGGGTCACTGGATAGTGATCAGGAGCAGGAACCCTGGCCGATTTCCCCTCTCTCTAACCCAGGGGTCACTTGATAGTGATCAGGAGCAGGAACCCTGGCTGATTTCCCCTCTCTCTAAACAGTGGTCACTGGATAGTGATCAGGAGCATGAACCCTGGCTGATTTCCCTCTCTCTCTAACCAGGGGTCATTGGGCAGTGATCAGGAGCAGGAACCCAGGCTGATTTCCCCTCTCTCTAACCCAGAGGTCACTGGATAGTGATCAGGAGCAGGAACCCTGGCTGATTTCCTCCTCTCTCTAACTCAGGGGTCACTGGATAGTGATCAGGAGCAGGAACCCTGCCTGATTTCCCCTCTCTCTCTAACCCAGGAGTCACTGGAAAGTGATCAGAGCTGGAACCCTGGCTGATTTCCCCACTCTCTAACACAGCTGTCACTGGGCAGTGATCAGGAGCAGGAACCTGGCTGATTACCCCTCTATCTCTAACCGGGGTTTACTGGACAGAGATCAGGAGCACGAACCCTGGCTGATTTCCCATCTCTCTAACCCAGGCGTCACCGGACAGTGATCAGGAGCACGAACACTGGCTGATTTCCCCACTCTCTCTAACCCAGGGGTCACTGGTCAGTGATCAGGAGCAGGAACTCTGGCTGATTTCCCCTCTCTCTAACCCAGGGTCACTGGACAGTGAACAGGAGCAGGAACCCTGGCTGATTTCCTCCTCTCTCTAACCCAAGAGTCACTGGGCAGTGATCAGGAGCAGGAACCCTGGCTGATTTCCCCTCTCTCTAACCCAGGGGTCACTGGACAATGATCAGGAGCAGGAACCCTGGCTGATTTCACCTCTCTCTCTAACCCAGGGGCACCGGGCAGTGATCAG
>NW_028225184.1:10547783-10565283 GCF_052327205.1 Somniosus microcephalus
AAAAGAAATCGCCCCCCTGAAAAAATCCCGACACGGCCCGGCGTATAAAAAAATCACGTCTCGCCCCCTCCGCAAGAGCATAAGCGGGAGAAACTGAAGGAGAAAGACGGAGAGATATCAAAGGTTAATTGTTCACGGAATACGAAGGCAAAACCTGATAATATTCAGTTGCAATTTACGACGGATAACTAGGTGCAAATCGCACTCCCCTAGCCCCTCGAAGAAGGATACTCCCACAGTCGCGGTTTCACGTTGGGAGGTAAAGGGTGGTCTTGCCAAAAAACTCCAGTACACCTCCGTTCCACAGAGAGGCTGAGAGACAAACATCCCGCGGGGCAATGAGTTGTCGAGGCCACGGGCACTCGAGGATTTTGATTCTGACGGAACATATCCAACTCATCAAAGAGCTGGCAAGTTTAGTGCAGAGGTTTAACCCTCTCACCCACCTCTCCCCATTTACAGACACCGGGGCAGCCTGTTCCCTATCAGAGGGGGATTAACCCTCTCACCCACCTCTCCCCATTTACAGACACCGGGCAGCCTGTTCCCTATCAGAGGGGATTAACCCTCTCACCCACCTCTCCCCATTTACAGACACCGGGGCAGCCTGTTCCCTATCGGAGGGGGATTAACCCTCTCACCCACCTCTCCCCATTTACAGACACCGGGCAGCCTGTTCCCTATCGGAGGGGGATTAACCCTCTCACCCACCTCTCCCCATTTACAGACACCGGGCAGCCTGTTCCCTATCGGGGGTGGATTAACCCTCTCACCCACCTCTCCCCATTTACAGACACCGGGCAGCCTGTTCCCTATCGGAGGGGATTAACCCTCTCACCCACCTCTCCCCATTTGCAGACACCAGGCAGACTTGTTCCCTATCGGAGGGGATTAACCCTCTCACCCACCTCTCCCCATTTACAGACACCGGGCAGCCTTGTTCCCTATCGGAGGGGGATTAACCCTCTCACCCACCTCTCCCCATTTACAGACACCGGGCAGCCTGTTTCCTATCGGAGGGGATTAACCCGCTCACCCACCTCTCCCCATTTACAGACACCGGGCAGCCTGTTCCCTATCGGAGGGGGATTAACCCTCTCACCCACCTCTCCTCATTTACAGACACCGGGCAGCCTGTTCCCTATCGGAGGGGATTAACCCTCTCACCCACCTCTCCCCATTTACAGACACCGGGGCAGACTGTTCCCTATCAGAGGGGGATTAACCCTCTCACCCACCTCTCCCCATTTACAGACACCGGGCAGCCTGTTCCCTATCGGAGGGGATTAACCCTCTCACCCACCTCTCCCCATTTACAGACACCGGGCAGCCTGTTCCCTATCGGAGGGGATTAACCCTCTCACCCACCTCTCCCCATTTACAGACACCAGGCAGCCTGTTCCCTATCGGAGGGGATTAACCTTCTCACCCACCTCTCCCCATTTACAGACACTGGGCAGCCTGTTCCCTATTGGAGGGGATTAACCCTCTCACCCACCTCTCCCCATTTTCAGGCACCGGGCAGCCTTGTTCCCTATCGGAGGGGATTAACCCTCTCACCCACCTCTCCCCATTTACAGACACCGGGCAGACTTGTTCCCTATCGGAGGGGGATTAACCCTCTCACCCACCTCTCCCCATTTACAGACACCGGGCAGCCTGTTCCCTATCGGAGGGGATTAACCCTCTCACCCACCTCTCCCCATTTACAGACACTGGGCAGCCTGTTCCCTATCGGAGGGGATTAACCCTCTCACCCACCTCTCCCCATTTACAGACACCGGGCAGCCTGTTCCCTATCGGAGGGGATTAACCCTCTCACCCACCTCTCCCCATTTACAGACACCGGGCAGCCTGTTCCCTATCGGAGGGGATTAACACTCTCACCCACCTCTCCCCATTTACAGACACCGGGCAGCCTGTTCCCTATCGGAGGGGATTAACACTCTCACCCACCTCTCCCCATTTACAGACACCGGGCAGACTTGTTCCCTATCGGAGGGGATTAACCCTCTCACCCACCTCTCCCCATTTACAGACACTGGGGCAGCCTGTTCCCTCTCGGAGGGGGATTAACCCTCTCACCCACCTCCCCACATTTACAGACACCGGGCAGCCTTGTTCCCTATCGGAGGGGGATTAACCCTCTCACCCACCTCTCCCCATTTACAGACACCGGGCAGTCTGTTCCCTATCGGAGGGGATTAACCCTCTCACCCACCTCTCCCCATTTACAGACACCGGGCAGCCTGTTCCCTATCGGAGGGGGATTAACCCTCTCACCCACCTCTCCCCATTTACAGACACCGGGGCAGCCTGTTCCCTATCGGAGGGGGATTAACCCTCTCACCCACCTCTCCCCATTTACAGACACCAGGGCAACCTGTTCCCTATCGGAGGGGGATTAACCCTCTCACCCACCTCTCCCCATTTACAGACACCGGGCAGCCTGTTCCCTATCGGAGGGGATTAACCCTCTCACCCACCTCTCCCCATTTACAGACACCGGGCAGACTTGTTCCCTATCGGAGGGGGATTAACCCTCTCACCCACCTCTCCCCATTTACAGACACCGGGCAGCCTGTTCCCTATCGGAGGGGATTAACCCTCTCACCCACCTCTCCCCATTTACAGACACCGGGCAGCCTGTTCCCTATCGGAGGGGGATTAACCCTCTCACCCACCTCTCCCCATTTACAGACACCGGGGCAGCCTGTTCCCTATCGGAGGGGGATTAACCCTCTCACCCACCTCTCCCCATTTACAGACACCGGGCAGCCTGTTCCCTCTCGGAGGGGGATTAACCCTCTCACCCACCTCTTCCCATTTACAGACACCGGGCAGCCTGTTCCCTATCGGAGGGGATTAACCCTCTCACCCACCTCTCCCCATTTACAGACACCGGGCAACCTGTTCCCTATCGGAGGGGGATTAACCCTCTCACCCACCTCTCCCCATTTACAGACACCGGGCAGCCTGTTCCCTATCGGAGGGGATTAACCCTCTCACCCACCTCTCCCCATTTACAGACACCGGGCAGCCTGTTCCCTATCGGAGGGGATTAACCCTCTCACCCACCTCTCCCCATTTACAGACACCGGGCAGCCTGTTCCCTATCGGAGGGGGATTAACCCTCTCACCCACCTCTCCCCATTTACAGACACCAGGCAGCCTGTTCCCTATCGGAGGGGGATTAACCTTCTCACCCACCTCTCCCCATTTACAGACACCGGGGCAGCCTGTTCCCTATCAGAGGGGGATTAACCCTCTCACCCACCTCTCCCCATTTACAGACACCGGGCAGCCTGTTCCCTCTCGGAGGGGGATTAACCCTCTCACCCACCTCTCCCCATTTACAGACACCGGGCAGCCTGTTCCCTATCGGAGGGGATTAACCCTCTCACCCACCTCTCCCCATTTACAGACACCGGGCAGCCTGTTCCCTATCGGAGGGGATTAACCCTCTCACCCACCTCTCCCCATTTACAGACACCGGGCAGCCTGTTCCCTATCGGAGGGGGATTAACCCTCTCACCCACCTCTCCCCATTTACAGACACCAGGCAGCCTGTTCCCTATCGGAGGGGGATTAACCCTCTCACCCACCTCTCCCCATTTACAGACACCGGGGCAGCCTGTTCCCTATCGGAGGGGGATTAACCCTCTCACCCACCTCTTCCCAGTTACAGAGCGAAGTGAATCCTTCCCTTTTACCCTCTGTGTGTGCTGTACATGTACAGGAGCTGACACTGAGACACACACGGGCCGTACCGTCCCAGAACGGCAGTGAATCGTTCCCTTTTACCCGCTGTGTGTACTGTAATTATATCAGTCTGTGAATCCTAGCCTTCATTTAAGTTTCCAGATGTAGAACTATTATTGCTTTCATTATCGGCCTGGAGCTCGACCCTGTAACTCTCTCTCTGTGCGTTCAAATTCCTGAACGAGTTATGTCACAGCTAATGCTTACAGCACAACACTGCCACATCTACGGAGACGATTATAGTTTATCCGCACATATCAGGTGCTGTGGGACGAGAGTTGGAACGAGAGCTAGGCAATTTTGGATGACCTGCTTAAAATATAAGGAGCGTTCCTTCACACCCGGGCTCACACACACACTGAAATCACTATTAAAGGAGTGTTCCTTCACACCCGGGCTCACACACACTGAAATCACTATTAAAGGAGTGTTCCTTCACACCCGGGCTCACACACACACTGAAATCACTATTAAAGGAGCGTTCCTTCACACCCGGGCTCACACACACACTGAAATCACTATTAAAGGAGCGTTCCTTCACACCCGGGCTCACACACACTGAAATCACTATTAAAGGAGTGTTCCTTCACACCCGGGCTCACACACACACTGAAATCACTATTAAAGGAGTGTTCCTTCACACCCGGGCTCACACACACACTGAAATCACTATTAAAGGAGCGTTCCTTCACACCCGGGCTCACACACACACTGAAATCACTATTAAAGGAGTGTTCCTTCACACCCGGGCTCACACACACACTGAAATCACTATTAAAGGAGTGTTCCTTCACACCCGGGCTCACACACACACTGAAATCACTATTAAAGGAGCGTTCCTTCACACCCAGGCTCACACACACACTGAAATCACTATTAAAGGAGCGTTCCTTCACACCCGGGCTCACACACACACTGAAATCACTATTAAAGGAGCGTTCCTTCACACCCGGGCTCACACACACTGAAATCACTATTAAAGGAGTGTTCCTTCACACCCGGGCTCACACACACACTGAAATCACTATTAAAGGAGCGTTCCTTCAAACCCGGGCTCACACACACTGACTGAAATCACTATTAAAGGAGCGTTCCTTCACACCCGGGCTCACACACACTGAAATCACTATTAAAGGAGTGTTCCTTCACACCCGGGCTCACACACACTGAAATCACGATTAAAGGAGCGTTCCTTCACACCCGGGCTCACACACACACTGAAATCACTATTAAAGGAGCGTCCCTTCACACCCGGGGTCACACACACACTGAAATCACTATTAAAGGAGCGTTCCTTCACACCCGGGCTCACACACACACTGAAATCACTATTAAAGGAGCGTTCCTTCACACCTGGGCTCACACACACTGAAATCACTATTAAAGGAGCGTTCCTTCACACCCGGGCTCACACACACACTGAAATCACTATTACAGGAGCGTTCCTTCACACCCGGGCTCACACACACACTGAAATCACTATTAAAGGAGTGTTCCTTCACAACCGGACTCACACACACTGAAATCACTATTATAGGAGCGTTCCTTCACACCCGGGCTCACACGCACACTGAAATCACTATTAAAGGAGCGTTCCTTCACACCCGGGCTCACACACACACTGAAATCACTATTAAAGGAGCGTTCCTTCACACCCGGGCTCACACACACACTGAAATCACTATTAAAGGAGCGTTCCTTCACACCCGGGCTCACACACACACTGAAATCACTATTAAAGGAGCGTTCTTTCACACCCAGGCTCACACACACTGAAATCACTATTAAAGGAGCGTTCCTTCACACCCGGGCTCACACACACACTGAAATCACTATTAAAGGGGCGTTCCTTCACACCCGAGCTCACACACACTGAAATCACTATTAAAGGAGCGTTCCTTCACACCCGGGCTCACACACACACTGAAATCACTATTAAAGGAGCGTTCCTTCACACCCGGGCTCACACACACACTGAAATCACTATTAAAGGAGCGTTCCTTCACACCCGGGCTCACACACACTGAAATCACTATTAAAGGAGCGTTCCTTCACACCCGGGCTCTCACACACACTGAAATCACTATTAAAGGAGCGTTCCTTCACACCCGGGCTCACACACACTGAAATCACTATTAAAGGAGCGTTCCTTCACACCCGGGCTCACACACACACTGAAATCACTATTAAAGGAGCGTTCCTTCACACCCGGGCTCACACACACTGAAATCACGATTAAAGGAGCGTTCCTTCACACCCGGGCTCACACACACTGAAATCACTATTAAAGGAGCGTTCCTTCACACCCGGGCTCACACTCACTGAAATCACTATTAAAGGAGCGTTCCTTCACACCCGGGCTCACACACACACTGAAATCACTATTAAAGGAGCGTTCCTTCACACCCGGGCTCACACACACACTGAAATCACTATTAAAGGAATGTTCCTTCACACCCGTGCTCACACACACACTGAAATCACTATTAAAGGAGCGTTCCTTCACACCCGGGCTCACACATACACTGAAATCACTATTAAAGGAGCATTCCTTCACACCTGGGCTCACACACACTGAAATCACTATTAAAGGAACGTTCCTTCACACCCGGGCTCACACACACACTGAAATCACTATTAAAGGAGCGTTCCTTCACACCCGGGCTCACACACACTGAAATCACTATTAAAGGAGCGTTCCTTCACACCCGGGCTCACACACACACTGAAATCACTATTAAAGGAGCGTTCCTTCACACCTGGGCTCACACACACACTGAAATCACTATTAAAGGAGTGTTCCTTCACACCCGGGCTCACACACACACTGAAATCACTATTAAAGGAGCGTTCCTTCACACCCGGGCTCACACACACACTGAAATCACTATTAAAGGAGCGTTCATTCACACCCGGGCTCACACACACACTGAAATCACTATTAAAGGAGCGTTCCTTCACACCCGGGCTCACACAGACTGAAATCACTATTAAAGGAGCGTTCCTTCACACCCGGGCTCACACACACACTGAAATCACTATTAAAGGAGCGTTCCTTCACACCCGGGCTCACACACACACTGAAATCACTATTAAAGGAGCGTTCCTTCACACCCGGGCTCTCACACACACTGAAATCACTATTAAAGGAGTGTTCCTTCACACCCGGGCTCACACACACTGAAATCACTATTAAAGGAGCGTTCCTTCACACCTGGGCTCACACACACACTGAAATCACTATTAAAGGAGCGTTCCTTCACACCCGGGCTCACACACACACTGAAATCACTATTAAAGGAGCGTTCCTTCACACCCGGGCTCACACACACACTGAAATCACTATTAAAGGAGCGTTCCTTCACACCCGGGCTCACACACACACTGAAATCACTATTAAAGGAGCGTTCCTTCACACCCGGGCTCACACACACACTGAAATCACTATTAAAGGAACGTTCCTTCACACCCGGGCTCACACACACACTGAAATCACTATTAAAGGAGCGTTCCTTCACACCCGGGCTCACACACACACTGAAATCACTATTAAAGGAGCGTTCCTTCACACCCGGGCTCTCACACACACTGAAATCACTATTAAAGGAGTGTTCCTTCACACCCGGGCTCACACACACACTGAAATCACTATTAAAGGAGCGTTCCTTCACACCCGGGCTCACACACACACTGAAATCACTATTAAAGGAGCGTTCATTCACACCCGGGCTCACACACACACTGAAATCACTATTAAAGGAGCGTTCCTTCACACCCGGGCTCACACAGACTGAAATCACTATTAAAGGAGCGTTCCTTCACACCCGGGCTCACACACACACTGAAATCACTATTAAAGGAGCGTTCCTTCACACCCGGGCTCACACACACACTGAAATCACTATTAAAGGAGCGTTCCTTCACACCCGGGCTCTCACACACACTGAAATCACTATTAAAGGAGTGTTCCTTCACACCCGGGCTCACACACACTGAAATCACTATTAAAGGAGCGTTCCTTCACACCTGGGCTCACACACACACTGAAATCACTATTAAAGGAGCGTTCCTTCACACCCGGGCTCACACACACACTGAAATCACTATTAAAGGAGCGTTCCTTCACACCCGGGCTCACACACACACTGAAATCACTATTAAAGGAGCGTTCCTTCACACCCGGGCTCACACACACACTGAAATCACTATTAAAGGAGCGTTCCTTCACACCCGGGCTCACACACACACTGAAATCACTATTAAAGGAACGTTCCTTCACACCCGGGCTCACACACACACTGAAATCACTATTAAAGGAGCGTTCCTTCACACCCGGGCTCACACACACACTGAAATCACTATTAAAGGAGCGTTCCTTCACACCCAGGCTCACACACACACTGAAATCACTATTAAAGGAGCGTTCCTTCACACCCGGGCTCACACACACACTGAAATCACTATTAAAGGAGCGTTCCTTCACACCCGGGCTCACACACACACTGAAATCACTATTAAAGGAGCGTTCCTTCACACCCGGGCTCACACACACACTGAAATCACTATTAAAGGAGCGTTCCTTCACACCCAGGCTCACACACACACTGAAATCACTATTAAAGGAGCGTTCCTTCACACCCGGGCTCACACACACACTGAAATCACTATTAAAGGAGCGTTCCTTCACACCCGGGCTCACACACACACTGAAATCACTATTAAAGGAGCGTTCCTTCACACCCGGGCTCACACACACACTGAAATCACTATTAAAGGAGCGTTCCTTCACACCCGGGCTCACACACACACTGAAATCACTATTAAAGGAGCGTTCCTTCACACCCGGGCTCACACACACACTGAAATCACTATTAAAGGAGCGTTCCTTCACACCCGGGCTCACACACACACTGAAATCACTATTAAAGGAGCGTTCCTTCACACCCGGGCTCACACACACACTGAAATCACTATTAAAGGAGCGTTCCTTCACACCCAGGCTCACACACACACTGAAATCACTATTAAAGGAACGTTCCTTCACACCCAGGCTCACACACACACTGAAATCACTATTAAAGGAGCGTTCCTTCACACCCGGGCTCACACACACACTGAAATCACTATTAAAGGAGCGTTCCTTCACACCCGGGCTCACACACACACTGAAATCACTATTAAAGGAGTGTTCCTTCACACCCGGGCTCACACACACACTGAAATCACTATTAAAGGAGCGTTCCTTCACACCCGGGCTCACACACACACTGAAATCACTATTAAAGGAGCGTTCCTTCACACCCGGGCTCACACACACACTGAAATCACTATTAAAGGAGCGTTCCTTCACACCCGGGCTCACACACACTGAAATCACAATGAAAGGAGCGTTCCTTCACACCCGGGCACACACACACACTGAAATCACTATTAAAGGGGCGTTCCTTCACACCCGGGCTCTCACACACACTGAAATCACTATTAAAGGAACGTTCCTTCACACCCGGGCTCACACACACACTGAAATCACTATTAAAGGAGTGTTCCTTCACACCCGGGCTCACACACACACTGAAATCACTATTAAAGGAGTGTTCCTTCACACCCGGGCTCTCACACACACTGAAATCACTATTAAAGGAGCGTTCCTTCACACCCGGGCTCTCACACACACTGAAATCACTATTAAAGGAGCGTTCCTTCACACCCGGGCTCTCACACACACTGAAATCACTATTAAAGGAGCGTTCCTTCACACCCGGGCTCACACACACACTGAAATCACTATTAAAGGAGTGTTCCTTCACACCCGGGCTCACACACACACTGAAATCACTATTAAAGGAGCGTTCCTTCACACCCGGGCTCACACACACACTGAAATCACTATTAAAGGAGCGTTCCTTCACACCCGGGCTCACACACACTGAAATCACTATTAAAGGAGTGTTCCTTCACACCCGGGCTCACACACACTGAAATCACTATTAAAGGAGCGTTCCTTCACACCCGGGCTCACACACACACTGAAATCACTATTAAAGCAGCGTTCCTTCACACCCGGGCTCACACACACTGAAATCACTATTAAAGGAGTGTTCCTTCACACCCGGGCTCACACACACACTGAAATCACTATTAAAGGAGCGTTCCTTCACACCCGGGCTCACACACACACTGAAATCACTATTAAAGGAGTGTTCCTTCACACCCGGGCTCACACACACTGAAATCACTATTAAAGGAGCGTTCCTTCACACCCGGGCTCACACACACACTGAAATCACTATTAAAGGAGCGTTCCTTCACACCCGGGCTCACACACACACTGAAATCACTATTAAAGGAGCGTTCCTTCACACCCGGCTCACACACACACTGAAATCACTATTAAAGGAGCGTTCCTTCACACCCGGGCTCACACACACACTGAAATCACTATTAAAGGAGCGTTCCTTCACCCCTGGGCTCACACACACACTGAAATCACTATTAAAGGAGCGTTCCTTCACACCCGGGCTCACACACACACTGAAATCACTATTAAAGGAGCGTTCCTTCACACCCGGGCTCTCACACACACTGAAATCACTATTAAAGGAGCGTTCCTTCACACCTGGGCTCACACACACACTGAAATCACTATTAAAGGAGCGTTCCTTCACACCCGGGCTCACACACACACTGAAATCACTATTAAAGGACCGTTCCTTCACACCCGGGCTCACACACACACTGAAATCACTATTAAAGGAGCGTTCCTTCACACCCGGGCTCACACACACACTGAAATCACTATTAAAGGAGCGTTCCTTCACACCCGGGCTCACACACACTGAAATCACTATTAAAGCAGCGTTCCTTCACACCCGGGCTCACACACACACTGAAATCACTATTAAAGGAGCGTTCCTTCACACCCGGGCTCACACACACAGAAATCACTATTAAAGGAGCGTTCCTTCACACCCGGGCTCACACACACACTGAAATCACTATTAAAGGAGCGTTCCTTCACACCCGGGCTCACACACACACTGAAATCACTATTAAAGGAGCGTTCCTTCACACCCGGCATCACACACACACTGAAATCACTATTAAAGGAGCGTTCCTTCACACCCGGGCTCACACCCACACTGAAATCACTATTAAAGGAGCGTTCCTTCACACCCGGGCTCACACACACTGAAATCACTATTAAAGGAGCGTTCCTTCACACCCAGGCTCACACACACTGAAATCACTATTAAAGGAGCGTTCCTTCACACCCGGGCTCACACACACACTGAAATCACTATTAAAGCAGTGTTCCTTCACACCCGGGCTCACACACACACTGAAATCACTATTAAAGGAGTGTTCCTTCACACCCGGGCTCACACACACACTGAAATCACTATTAAAGGAGCGTTCCTTCACACCCGGGCTCACACACACACTGAAATCACTATTAAAGGAGTGTTCCTTCACACCCGGGCTCACACACACACTGAAATCACTATTAAAGGAGCGTTCCTTCACACCCGGGCTCACACACACACTGAAATCACTATTAAAGGGGCGTTCCTTCACACCCGGGCTCACACACACTGAAATCACTATTAAAGGAGTGTTCCTTCACACCTGGGCTCACACACACACTGAAATCACTATTAAAGGAGCGTTCCTTCACACCCGGGCTCACACACACACTGAAATCACTATTAAAGGAGCGTTCCTTCACACCCGGGCTCTCACACACACTGAAATCACTATTAAAGGAGCGTTCCTTCACACCCGGGCTCACACACACACTGAAATCACTATTAAAGGAGCGTTCCTTCACACCCGGGCTCACACACACACTGAAATCACTATTAAAGGAGTGTTCCTTCACACCCAGGCTCACACACACACTGAAATCACTATTAAAGGAGCGTTCCTTCACACCCGGGCTCACACACACTGAAATCACTATTAAAGGAGCGTTCCTTCACACCCAGGCTCACACACACTGAAATCACTATTAAAGGAGCGTTCCTTCACACCCGGGCTCACACACACACTGAAATCACTATTAAAGCAGTGTTCCTTCACACCCGGGCTCACACACACACTGAAATCACTATTAAAGGAGTGTTCCTTCACACCCGGGCTCACACACACACTGAAATCACTATTAAAGGAGCGTTCCTTCACACCCGGGCTCACACACACACTGAAATCACTATTAAAGGAGCGTTCCTTCACACCCGGGCTCACACACACTGAAATCACTATTAAAGGAGCGTTCCTTCACACCCGGGCTCACACACACACTGAAATCACTATTAAAGGAGCGTTCCTTCACACCCGGGCTCTCACACACACTGAAATCACTATTAAAGGAGCGTTCCTTCACACCTGGGCTCACACACACACTGAAATCACTATTAAAGGAGCGTTCCTTCACACCCGGGCTCACACACACACTGAAATCACTATTAAAGGAGCGTTCCTTCACACCCGGGCTCACACACACTGAAATCACTATTAAAGGAGCGTTCCTTCACACCCGGGCTCACACACACACTGAAATCACTATTAAAGGAGCGTTCCTTCACACCCGGGCTCACACACACTGAAATCACTATTAAAGGAGCGTTCCTTCACACCTGGGCTCACACACACACTGAAATCACTATTAAAGGAGCGTTCCTTCACACCCGGGCTCACACACACACTGAAATCACTATTAAAGGAGCGTTCCTTCACACCCGGGCTCACACACACTGAAATCACTATTAAAGGAGCGTTCCTTCACACCCAGGCTCACACACACTGAAATCACTATTAAAGGAGCGTTCCTTCACACCCGGGCTCACACACACACTGAAATCACTATTAAAGCAGTGTTCCTTCACACCCGGGCTCACACACACACTGAAATCACTATTAAAGGAGTGTTCCTTCACACCCGGGCTCACACACACACTGAAATCACTATTAAAGGAGCGTTCCTTCACACCCGGGCTCACACACACACTGAAATCACTATTAAAGGAGCGTTCCTTCACACCCGGGCTCACACACACTGAAATCACTATTAAAGGAGCGTTCCTTCACACCCAGGCTCACACACACACTGAAATCACTATTAAAGGAGTGTTCCTTCACACCCGGGCTCACACACACACTGAAATCACTATTAAAGGAGTGTTCCTTCACACCCGGGCTCACACACACACTGAAATCACTATTAAAGGAGCGTTCCTTCACACCCGGGCTCACACACACACTGAAATCACTATTAAAGGAGCGTTCCTTCACACCCGGGCTCTCACACACACTGAAATCACTATTAAAGGAGTGTTCCTTCACACCCGGGCTCACACACACACTGAAATCACTATTAAAGGAGCGTTCCTTCACACCCGGGCTCACACACACACTGAAATCACTATTAAAGGAGCGTTCCTTCACACCCGGGCTCACACACACACTGAAATCACTATTAAAGGAGTGTTCCTTCACACCTGGGCTCACACACACACTGAAATCACTATTAAAGGAGTGTTCCTTCACACTGTGTAATTGGGGAGAGGTGCGTGAGAGGGTTAATCCCCTCTGATAGGGAACAGGCTGCCCGGTGGCTGTAAATGGGGTGAGGTGGGTGAGAGGGTTAATCCCCCTCCGATAGGGAACAGGCTGCCCGGTGTCTGTAAATGGGGAGAGGTGGGTGAGAGGGTTAATCCCCCTCCGATAGGGAACAGGTTGCCCTGGTGTCTGTAAATGGGGAGAGGTGGGTGAGAGGGTTAATCCCCTCTGATAGGGAACAGGCTGCCCGGTGTCTGTAAATGGGGAGAGGTGGGTGAGAGGGTTAATCCCCCTCCGATAGGGAACAGGCTGCCCGGTGTCTGTAAATGGGGAGAGGTGGGTGAGAGTGTTAATCCCCCTCCGATAGGGAACAGGCTGCCCGGTGTCTGTAAATGGGGAGAGGTGGGTGAGAGGGTTAATCCCCTCCGATAGGGAACAGGCTGCCCAGTGTCTGTAAATGGGGAGAGGTGGGTGAGAGGGTTAATCCCCTCCGATAGGGAACAGACTGCCCGGTGTCTGTAAATGGGGAGAGGTGGGTGACAGGGTTAATCCCCCCCGATAGGGAACAGACTGCCCAGTGTCTGTAAATGGGGAGAGGTGGGTAACAGGGTTAATCCCCCCCGATAGGGAACAGACTGCCCAGTGTCTGTAAATGGGGAGAGGTGGGTGAGAGGGTTAATCCCTTCCGATAGGGAACAGGCTGCCCGGTGTCTGTAAATGGGGAGAGGTGGGTGAGAGAGTTAATCCCCCTCCGATAGGGAACAGGCTGCCCGGTGTCTGTAAATGGGGAGAGGTGGGTGAGAGGGTTAATCCCCCTCCGATAGGGAACAGGCTGCCCGGTGTCTGTAAATGGGGAGAGGTGGGTGAGAGGATTAATCCCCTCCGATAGGGAACAGGCTGCCCGGTGTCTGTAAATGGGGAGAGGTGGGTGAGAGGGTTAATCCCCTCCGATAGGGAACAGGCTGCCCGGTGTCTGTAAATGGGGAGAGGTGGGTGAGAGGGTTAATCCCCCTCCGATAGGGAACAGGCTGCCTGGTGTCTGTAAATGGGGAGAGGTGGGTGAGAGGGTTAATCCCCCTCCGATAGGGAACAGGCTGCCCGGTGTCTGTAAATGGGGAGAGGTGGGTGAGAGGGTTAATCCCCCTCCGATAGGGAACAGGCTGCCTGGTGTCTGTAAATGGGGAGAGGTGGGTGAGAGGGTTAATCCCCCTCCGATAGGGAACAGGCTGCCCGGTGTCTGTAAATGGGGAGAGGTGGGTGAGAGGGTTAATCCCCCTCCGATAGGGAACAGACTGCCCGGTGTCTGTAAATGGGGAGAGGTGGGTGAGCGGGTTAATCCCCCTCCGATAGGGAACAGGCTGCCCGGTGTCTGTAAATGGGGAGAGGTGGGTGAGAGGGTTAATCCCCTGCGATAGGAAACTGACTGTCTCGTGACAAGAACTCATACGCAGATGTATGTCTGTTTGCTGATAGCATGTCTTGGATTGATTTGTTGCTCATTAATTCAGTCCCAGTCTGTTATTTTATTCTAGAATAAACTTGAGTGTTGGTGAGGTGGAATTAGTGTAATTGCCTGAGTAGTGACCTCACATCAGCTCCAGCGAAGTCTGGTGTCACAGTCTGCGAGACATATCGAGGTGCCTTGGTCGACATGATGGAGTGTAAACTAGAGCGAGTGCGAGAGGGAGACAGAGAGACCAAGAGAGAGAGAGGGATAGAGAGAGAGAGAGAGAGAGAGAGAGAGAGAGAGAGAAAGCTGGGCATGTGTGCTGTGAGGAGGATGCCGAGAAACTCCAGTGCGATTTGGACAGGTTGGGCGATTGGGCAGATGTAGTATAATGCGAGGTTATCCACTTTGGTGGCAAAAGCATAATTCATTAAATATATTCAAGAAGGAGTTAGATATATTTCTTAAGGCTAAAGGGATCAAGGGATATGGGGAGAAAGCAGGGACAGGGTACTGAATTTGGATGATCAGCCATGATCTCATTGAATGGCGGAGCAGGCTCGAGGGGCCGAATGGCCTACTCCTGCTCCTATCTTCTATGTTTCTATGTTTCTATGACAAACAGACAGAGACAGACAGACAGAGAAAGAGAGCGCGAGAGAGTGACAGACAGAGAGAGAGAGACAGACAGACAGACAGACAGAGACAGACAGACAGAGAGAGAGAGAGAGAGACAGACAGACTGAGAGAGAGAGCGCGAGAGAGTGAGAGGCAGAGAGAGAGAGACAGACAGACAGACAGACAGACAGAGACAGACAGACAGAGAGTGACAGAGAGAGAGAGAGACAGACAGACAGAGAGAGACAGACAGACAGAGAGGGAGAGACAGAGCAAGAGAGAGACAGAGAGAGAGACAGGCAGACAGGGAGAGAGACAGACAGAGAGACAGACAGACAGAGACAGACAGAGAGAGAGACAGGGACACAGAGCGAGACAGAGAGAGTCAGAGACAGAGAGTGGCAGAGACAGACAGACAGAGGTGGAGACAGAGAGACAGAGACAGACAGAGAGAAACAGGGAGACAGACAGACAGAGGGGGAGACAGAGAGAAAGAGAGGGAGATGGACAGACAGAGACAGACAGAGAGACAGACAGACAGAGAGGGAGACAGACAGAGACAGAGACAGACAGACAGACAGAGACAGATAGACAGACGGATAGACAGGCGGATAGACAGAGACAGACAGACAGATGGACAGACAGAGGCAGACAGAGAGAGACAGAGATAGACAGAGAGACAGGGAGAAACAGTCAGACAGAGACAGACAGACAGAGAGACAGTGACAGACAGAGAGACAGATACAGACAGAGAGACAGACAGAGAGACAGACTGACAGAGAGGGAGACAGATAGACAGAGACAGACAGAGAGACAGGGAGACAGAGAGGCAGAGACAGACAGAGGGACAGGGAGAAACAGACAGACAGAGAGACAGACAGACAGAGAGACAGACAGAGAGGGAGACAGACAGACAGATAGACAGACGGACAGATAGAGACAAACAGAGAGACAGATAGACAGACGGACAGACAGAGACAGACAGAGAGACAGGGAGACAGAGAGACAGAGACAGACAGAGTGACAGACAGACAGAGAGACAGACAGACAGAAAGACAGACAGAGAGGGAGACAGAGAGACAGAGACAGACAGGGAAACAGAGAGACAGAGACAGAAAGCGAGACAGGGAGAAACAGAGAGACAGGGAGACAGAGACAGACAGAGAGACAGACAGACAGAGAGACAGACAGAGAGACAGACAGACAGAGAGACAGACAGACAGAGAGACAGACAGAGAGACAAACAGACAGAGAGACAGAGACAGACAGAGAGACAGGGAGAAACAGACAGACAGAGAGACAGAGACAGACAGAGAGACAGGGAGAAACAGACAGACAGAGAGACAGAGACAGACAGAGAGAGAGACAGAGAGACAGACAGAGAGACAGACAGACAGAGAGACAGACAGACAGAGAGACAGACAGAGAGACAAACAGACAGAGAGACAGAGACAGACAGAGAGACAGGGAGAAACAGACAGACAGAGAGACAGAGACAGACAGAGAGACAGGGAGAAACAGACAGACAGAGAGACAGAGACAGACAGAGAGAGAGACAGAGAGACAGAGAGACAGACAGAGACAGAGACAGACAGAGAGACAGGGAGAAACAGACAGACAGAGACTCTTTGAACGAGCGCTCCAAATAATCCCACTCCCCCGCTCTTTCCCCACAGCCCTGTGAGTTTTGCATCTGCAGTTCCCTTTGTGAAGTGATCCTCGCCTGTTCCTGATTAATTCAGTCATGAAATAGATTAAGTGCTGTTAAGATCAAATGAGATGCTTTAATTAAAGCCAGATAGTTATTGGTAAACATATCAAAAACAGCAGTTCAGCCACAGCTGGATTATTGCATCCCAATTTGGGGCCCCACACTTTAGAAAGGATGTCAAGGCTTTGGAGAGAGTAGAGGGGAGATTGACAAGAATGGTACCGGGGATGAGGGACTTCAGTTATGTGGAGAGACTGGAGAAGCTGGGGTTGTTCTCCTTAGAGCAGAGAATGTTAAGGGGAGATTGACCAGAATGGTACCGGGGATGAGGGACTTCAGTTACGTGGAGAGACTGGAGAAGCTGGGGTTGTTCTCCTTAGAGCAGAGAAGGTTAAGGGGAGATT
>NW_028225184.1:10567783-10580283 GCF_052327205.1 Somniosus microcephalus
CCGTACTCAACTAAACAAAATGAAGGAGACCGTAGAAAGGCTCAGCAGGCAACGCAAACCTCTTAAGGTCCAAAAACCTGAGGACACAAAAACAACACACACAAGGACACAGAACCCGTCGGATGCCACCCCACACGAAGACACACCGAAAGCCACAAACCCTGCTCCAACCAGCCCTCAGTCGAGTCATGCCCAGACTACTGCTACCCAGTCCTCACACACAGGAACACAAAAACCGACAGATACCCCCCCAAACGAGGACACACCGAAAGCCCCAAACCCCGCTTCTGCCACACAACATATCCCAGAAACCCAGCCAACAACCAGCCACCAGGCGAGTCCTACCCAGACTACTGTTACCCAGTCTGAAAAACCAGCCCCTCAGGCGGTCCTGCTGACCGACTCCAACGGAAAGTTTCTGGACCCCCAGAGGCTGTTCCCAGACCATCAAGTCCTGAAAAAATGGTGCAGCAACACAGGCCAAGCAATGAAGATCCTGAACAAAGAATCCCTTGGAAGCCCCAAATGGATTGTGATCCACACAGGCACGAACGACCTACGCACCCTACAGGAAGGCACGGCTTGGGCGGTGAGCAGGATGGCAGAAAAGGCCAGCAGGGAATTCCCCGAGGCGCGGATCGTGATCTCCACACTACTGCCCAGAAAGGACACCCCAGCCTATATAATCCACAACACCAACAGGGAGATCGACACGAGATGTTCTGTCCTCCCCAACGTCTCCCTGGCCCATCATCCAAACATCAACACAAGGGACCTCTATGACGAAATACATCTACTCAAACAGCGGATGTGGGTCTTCGCAAGAAACCTCATAAACACTGCCAAAAGACGCAGCCCTCCCACCCCCCCCTACCATTGGGAGCCCAAACAGGACCACCAATGTCCCCCACCCCCCTTTACAAAACCGACAACAGAACCGTGCTTTTATACCTGACCCAAGACCCCCCTCTAGACCACAGACTGTAGACCAAGAACTGAGAAAGATCATGACGATGCTGAACAGCCTGATAGAAAGCCGGAGAAATTATTAATATTGTTATTTATCATTATCATTATTGTTATCTTATCAGTATTATTACTATTATTAGATAGATATATGTGCATGCCTCATGAAATTTATACTAAATCATCACATAGCATTATAGAAAATAGTGTTTCCACACTCATCCCACAAAATAGGTCCATTTTATTTCGTTTTATTGAACTATATAAATGCGTTCTTTCCACATAAGCTGCTGGAATATCCAGGGCCTCCGCTCCTCAACTTTTGGGATGAAGAGTACAGACCCTGAATTCCTAAAAGCTATAAAAGACATTGATATAATTGTGTTAACAGAAACATGGTGCCAAAAGGACATGCCGACCCACTGTCCTCCAATGTACCATGAAATCATTGTGCCCTCAGTAAAGAACACTAAAACACGCAAGGGCAGAACCTCCGGGGGAATATTGGTGTGGTATAAGGGAGAACTGGACAAACACATCTCACCGGTAAAACAGGGGAAATCACACGTATGGCTAAAACTAGATAAAAATATAGGAATAGCAAAAAAAGATGTTTACTTATGTGCGATCTACATACCTCCAATAGATTCGCCATATTTCGAAGAGGAGTTATTTGATACTCTCCACATGGAAATCAGCCATTTCCAGGCCCAAGGAAAGGTGATAATATGTGGGGACCTAAATGCAAGGACCGGTTGTGAACCTGACTTCATTGACCCACAGGGAAACAACCATGTGTTTGGCCAGACCCCTTTAGATGTCACACCAGCCATCGCAAATCGGAACAACCTTGATCGTGAAATAAATAAAAGCGGTAGGGAGGTAGTGCAACTCTGCCGAGCCTTAGGCCTGTACATAGTTAATGGTAGGTTCAGAGGGGACTCCCTAGGGAGACTCACATACTCCTCAACTCTTGGGTCTAGTGTGGTGGACTATACAATCACTGACCTGGACCCCTGCGATATCAACGCATTCACTGTCAGGCAGCAATCCCCCCTCTCAGACCATAACCAAATAAATGTGTACCTTAAACTTTCTGCCCAAACTACAGACACAAGAAAGGAACACAGTAAGCTACATAAAATAAACCAGACATACAGATGGGCCCCAGACAGTGGAGATAAATTCATCACAGCACTAAATTCACCTGATCTCACAAGTAAAATTTCAAAATTTAAAGAAAATCTATATGAGATCACCAGAGATGGTGTAAACACGGCCATAGAGGATATAAATATGATCTTCCATGAGGCAGCTGTAAAAGCCGACCTCGTGAAACAGAAGAGGAAGCATCACAAAAGACAAAATAAAAATATGAAATGGTTTGACCACGAATGCAAAAATGCCAGAAAAGACCTGAGAAAAATATCAAACCAAAAGCATCGGCAACCAAACAATCCGGACCTACGTACTAGATACAATGAAACCCTCAAAAGATATAAACACACCATTAGGAACAAAACACAAAACTATACCCACAAAATACTCGAAGAAATTGAAAACTCCACCAATCCAAAACAATTCTGGGAAATGTGGAATAACCTGAGTACAACACAATTGCAAGCATTACCAATCCAAGATGGCGACATCTGGAGAACACATTTTGAAAACCTCTACAAAGACATCCCAAAAAACAAAACAAACCCAAGTCAACATCAGGTCACAGAAAAACTCCACACATTAGAAGCAACAATTAAAGACAACCAAAACCCTCTAGACTCCCCAATCACATGGAAAGAACTGGCCACAAAAACAAAATCTCTCCACCTAAAGAAAGCCTGTGGCCCAGACAACATCAAAAATGAAATGCTCAAGTTCAGCAATATGGAGATGCAGGGTGCGATACTCAAACTATTCAACATCATATTACGCTCAGGCTGTTTTCCCGATATCTGGTGCCAAGGACTAATCTCCCCCATATATAAAAGTGGAAACAAATCAGACCCAAATAACTACCGCGGCATCTGTGTCAACAGTTGTCTAGGGAAGTTATTCTGCAGTATTCTAAATAGTAGATTACTTGATTTTCTTAACAAACATAATATCCTCAGAAAAAAACAAATAGGCTTTCTTCCAAAACACCGCACCGCCGACCATATCTATACCCTTCACACCCTCATTGAAAAACATATACACCAAACAAAAAATGGGAAAATATTCGCCTGTTTCATCGACTTCAAGAAAGCCTTTGACTCTATATGGCACGAAGGGCTCTATTATAAACTTCTTCAGTGTGGAATAGGGGGCAAAGTCTATGACCTTATTAAATCAATGTATCTGAAAAACAAATGCGGGGTCAAAATTGGAGACAAACGCACCGATTTCTTCACCCAGAGAAGAGGCGTCCGGCAGGGCTGCAATTTGAGCCCGACCCTGTTCAACATATACATAAATGAATTAGCAGACATGCTGGAGCAAAGCGAGTCACCAGGTCTCCGTCTCCTGGATGGAGAAGTAAAGTCCCTGTTCTATGCGGACGACCTGGTTCTGCTGTCTCCCACAGAACAGGGATTACAGCAACAACTAGACCTACTCGACAAATACTGCCAAAATTGGGCTCTAACAGTAAATCTAAAGAAAACCAACATCATGATTTTTCAGAAAAGACCCAGATGTCAGGAAAACAAATACCAGTTTACCCTCAGTGATACCACTATAGGACACACTATGAGCTACACCTACCTTGGTCTAACTATTACAGCATCAGGGAGCTTCAGCATAGCAGTGAATGCACTAAAAGAAAAAGCCCGAAGAGCCCTATATGCAATAAAAAGAAAATTCTACAACATCCAAATCCCAATCAAAATCTGGCTCAAAATTTTTGACAGCATAATCCTGCCCATTGCACTGTACGGTAGTGAAGTATGGGGCCCGCTAAATCACCAAAGCTACACTAAATGGGAAAAACACACAATAGAAGCCCTACATGCAGAATTCTGCCGAAGCATCCTTCGCACCCAAAGAAAAACGCCAACAAATGCATGCAGAGCCGAACTAGGCAGATACCCACTGATAATAAACATCCAAAAACGAGCACTAAACTTCCTAAATCACCTCAAATCTAGCTCCCCAGACACCCTTCATTTCAAAGCCTTTCAGGCCCAAGAGCTAAACCCAGAAAAGAGTCCCCTGAGTCAGCTGCTACTGAAACTAAATACTCAGCCGGACCCTGACCAGCCCCAGACCAACACAGCCGTCCAAACACCAATCCGAGTGAACCAAATCATTAAAAAATGCAAAGAAACCTACCTGGAACATTGGAACAAAATAACCGAAAGCCAAAGCAGATTAGAATGTTACCGGGCCCTAAAAAGAGAATATAAACTGGCAGACTACCTCACGACCATCAGAGACACAAAACAGAGACAGACCCTCACCAGGTACAGACTAAGCGACCACCAACTGAAAATTGAAAAAGGCAGATACAAGAAATCCTGGCAGCCTAGAGAGAATAGAATATGCGATCAATGTCTGGCTGGCGAGGTTGAAACAGAAATGCATTTCCTCCTAAAATGCGAAAAATTCAACACATCAAGAAACATATTATTCAACAAGCTAAGCCAAACAACCCCAGATTTCAAGGAATTGGATGATCTGTCAAAATTGAGATTAGTCCTAGGAGAAGGAGACAGACCATACCTTGGGGCTAAATATGTAACAACATGTCACAACCTGAGGACTGTTTAAAAGTAAGACTGTTTAAAATTAATATTGAACGTACCAAATGAAGTAGAAAGACTGTTTAAAATTAATATTGTTTAAAAGTAATATTGTATATACCCAACAAATGTCAAATCGATTGACACCTACAGAATGTTGGAAAACTGTACCTTTTTGCTATGTAAGCTTTGGCAATATGGTTCTCTGTAAACTTTCATGCCAATAAAGCATTTTAATTGGAATTGGAATTGGAATTGGAGAGAGAGAGAGAGAGACAGAGAGACAGAGAGAGAGAGAGAAACAGAGAGAAAGTGAGAGAGAGAGAGACAAAGAGAGAGAGACAGAGAGAGAGAGACAGAGAGAGAGAGAGAGAGAGAGAGAGACAGAGAGAGAGAGACAGAGAGAGAGAGAGAAACAGAGAGAAAGTGAGAGAGAGAGAGACAAAGAGAGAGAGACAGAGAGAGAGAGACAGAGAGAGAGAGACAGAGAGAGAGCCGGACCCTGACCAGCCCCAGACCAACACAGCCGTCCAAACACCAATCCGAGTGAACCAAATCATTAAACAATGCAAAGAAACCTACCTGGAACATTGGAACAAAATAACCGAAAGCCAAAGCAGATTAGAATGTTACCAGGCCCTAAAAAGAGAATATAAACTGGCAGACTACCTCACGACCATCAGAGACACAAAACAGAGACAGACCCTCACCAGGTACAGACTAAGCGACCACCAACTGGAAATTGAAAAAGGCAGATACAAGAAATCCTGGCAGCCTAGAGAGAATAGAATATGCGATCAATGTCTGGCTGGCGAGGTTGAAACAGAAATGCATTTCCTCCTAAAATGCGAAAAATTCAACACATCAAGAAACATATTATTCAACAAGCTAAGCCAAACAACCCCAGATTTCAAGGAATTGGATGACCTGTCAAAATTGAGATTAGTCCTGGGAGAAGGAGACAGACCATACCTTGGGGCCAAATATGTAACAACATGTCACAACCTGAGGACTGTTTAAAAGTAAGACTGTTTAAAATTAATATTGTTTAAAAGTAATATTGTATGTACCCAACAAATGTCAAATCGATTGACACCTACAGAATGTTGGAAAACTGTACCTTTTTGCTATGTAAGCTTTGGCAATATGGTTCTCTGTAAACTTTCATGCCAATAAAGCATTTGAATTGGAATTGGAATTGGAATTGGAGAGACAGAGAGAGACAGACAAAGAGAGAGAGAGAGACAGAGAGAGAGAGACAGAGAGAGAGAGAGCCAGAGAGAGAGAGACAGAGAGAGAGAGACAGAGAGAGAGACAGAGAGAGAGAGACAGAGAGAGAGAGAGCCAGAGAGAGAGAGACAGAGAGAGAGAGAGAGACAGAGACAGAGAGAGAGAGAGAGCCAGAGAGAGAGAGACAGAGAGAGACAGACAAAGAGAGAGAGAGAGGCAGAGAGAGAGAGACAGAGAGAGAGAGAGCCAGAGAGAGAGGGACAGAGAGAGAGAGACAGAGAGAGAGACAGAGAGAGACAGACAAAGAGAGAGAGAGAGACAGAGAGAAAGTGAGAGAGAGACAGAGAGAGAGAGACAGAGAGAGAGAGAGAGAGAGGCAGAGAGAGAGAGAGAAACAGAGAGAAAGTGAGAGAGAGAGAGACAAAGAGAGAGAGACAGAGAGAGAGAGAGACAGAGAGACAGAGAGAGACAGAATTAGAGACAGAGGAAGAGAGAGACAGATAGTGAGAGAGAGAGAGAAACAGAGCGAGACTGAGAGAGCGAGAGACAGAGACAGAGACAAGAGAGAGAGAGAAAGTAAGAGAGAGACAGAGAGAGAGAAAGAGACAGAGACAGAGAGAGAGACAGACAGACAGCGAGAGACAGAGAGAGAGAGAGAGACAGAGAGACAGACAGACAGCGAGAGAGAGACAGACAGATTTTTGATGAGGCAACAGAGAGGGTTGATGAGGGCAGTGCGGTTGACGTGGTGTACATGGATTTCCACAAGTGCTTTGATAAAGTGCCACATAATAGGCTCACCAGCAAAGTTGAAGCCGTTGGGATTAAGAGAACATGGCAGCATGGATACGGAATTGGCTAAGTGACAGGAAACAGAGCGTGGTGGTGAACAGCTGTTTTTCGGACTGGAGGAAGGTACACAGTGGTGTTCCCCAGGGCTCGGTTCTAGGACCACTGCTTTTCTTGATATATATTAATGACTTGGACTTGGGTGTACAGGGCACAATTTCAAAATTTGCAGATGACACAAAACCTGGAAGAATAGTGAACAGTGAGGAGGAAAGGGATAGACTTCAAGAGGACACAGACAGGCTGGTGGAATGGGCAGGCACGTGGCAGATGAAATTTAACGCAGAAATGTGCGAAGGGGAGATTGACCAGAATGGTACCAGGGATGAGGGACTTCAGTTACGTGGAGAGATTGGAGAAGCTGGGGTTGTTCTCCTTAGAGCAGAGAAGGTTAAGGGGAGATTGACCAGAATGGAACCGGGGATGGGGGACTTCAGTTACGTGGAGAGACTGGAGAAGCTGGGATTGTTCTCCATGGAGCAGAGAAGGTTAAGGGGAGGTTGACCAGAATAGTACCAGGGATGAGGGACTTCAGTTACGTGGAGAGACTGGAGAAGCTGGGGTTGTTCTCCTTAGAGCAGAGAAGGTTAAGGGGAGATTGACCAGAATGGTTCCAGGGATGAGGGACTTCAGTGACGTGGAGAGGCTGGAGAAGCTGGGGTTGTTCTCCTTAGAGCAGAGAAGGTTAAGGGGAGATTGTCCAGAATGGTACCAGGGATGAGGGACTTCAGTTACGGGGAGAGACTGGAGAAGCTGGGATTGTTCTCCTTAGAGCAGAGAAGGTTAAGGGGAGATTGACCAGAATGGTACCAGGGATGAGGGACTTCAGTTACGTGGAGAGACTGGAGATGCTGGGGTTGTTCTCCTTAGAGCAGAGAAGGTTAAGGCAAGATTGACCAGAATGGTACCAGGGATGAGGGACTTCAGTTACGTGGAGAGACTGGAGAAGCTGGGGTTGTTCTCCTTAGAGCAGAGAAGGTTAAGAGGAGATTGACCAGAATGGTACCGGGGATGAGGGACTTCAGTTACATGGAGAAACTGGAGAAGCTGGGGTTGTTCTCCTTAGAGCAGAGAAGGTTAAGGGGAGATTGACCAGAATGGTACCGGGGATGAGGGACTTCAGTTACGTGGAGAGACTGGAGAAGCTGGGATTGTTCTCCTTGGAGCAGAGAAGGTTAAGGGGAGATTGACCAGAATGGTACCGGGGATGAGGGACTTCAGTTACGTGGAGAGACTGGAGAAGCTGGGGTTGTTCTCCTTAGAGCAGAGAAGGTTAAGGGGAGATTGACCAGAATGGTACCAGGGATGAGGGACTTCAGTGATGTGGAGAGACTGGAGAAGCTGGGGTTGTTCTCCTTTGAGCAGAGAAGGTTGAGAGGAGATTTGATCGAGGTGTTCAAAATCATGAGGGGTCTGGGCAGAGTAGATAGAGAGAAACTGTTTCCATTGGCGGAAGGGTCGAGAACCAGAGGCCACAGATTTCAGGTGATTGGCAGAAGGACCAAAGGCGACATGAGGGAAAACTTTTTAACGCAGCGAGTGGTTAGGATCTGGAATCTGAAAGGGTGGTGGAGGCAGATTCAATCACAGCTTTCCAAAGGGAATTGGATAAGTCCCTGATGGAAAAAAAGTTGCAGGGCTATGGGGAACGGGTGGGGGAGTGGGACTGGCTGAAGTGCTCTAGCAGAGGGCCGGCACAGGGCTCGACGGGCCGAATGGCCTCCTTCTGTGCTGTAACCATTGTATGATTCTATGACAGAGAGAGCAAGAGAGAAAGAGAGAGAGAGAGAGACAGAGACAGAGAGAGAGAGAGAGCCAGAGAGAGAGAGACAGAGAGAGAGAGAGAGACAGAGACAGAGAGAGACAGAGAGAGAGACAGAGAGAGACAGAGAGAGAGAGAGACAGAGAGAGAGAGAGAGAGAGAGACAGAGGGAGAGACAGAGAGAGAGAGAGAGAGAGAGACAGAGAGAGAGAGAGAGACAGAGACAGAGAGAGAGACAGAGAGAGAGACAGAGAGAGACAGAGAGAGAGAGAGACAGAGAGAGAGAGAGACAGAGAGAGAGAGAGAGAGACAGAGGGAGAGAGAGAGAGAGAGAGAGACAGAGAAAGAGAGAGACAGAGACAGACAGACATCACTTAGCATTATAGAAAATAGTGTTTCCACACTCATCCCACAAAATAGGTCCATTTTATTTCGTTTTATTGAACTATATAAATGCGTTCTTTCCACATAAGCTGCTGGAATATCCAGGGCCTCCGCTCCTCAACTTTTGGGATGAAGAGTACAGACCCTGAATTCCTAAAAGCTATAAAAGACATTGATATAATTGTGTTAACAGAAACATGGTGCCAAAAGGACATGCCGACCCACTGTCCTCCAATGTACCATGAAATCATTGTGCCCTCAGTAAAGAACACTAAAACACGCAAGGGCAGAACCTCCGGGGGAATATTGGTGTGGTATAAGGGAGAACTGGACAAACACATCTCACCGGTAAAACAGGGGAAATCACACGTATGGCTAAAACTAGATAAAAATATAGGAATAGCAAAAAAAGATGTTTACTTATGTGCGATCTACATACCTCCAATAGATTCGCCATATTTCGAAGAGGAGTTATTTGATACTCTCCACATGGAAATCAGCCATTTCCAGGCCCAAGGAAAGGTGATAATATGTGGGGACCTAAATGCAAGGACCGGTTGTGAACCTGACTTCATAGACCCACAAGGAAACAACCATGTGTTTGGCCAGACCCCTTTAGATGTCACACCAGCCATCGCAAATCGGAACAACCTTGATCGTGAAATAAATAAAAGCGGTAGGGAGGTAGTGCAACTCTGCCGAGCCTTAGGCCTGTACATAGTTAATGGTAGGTTCAGAGGGGACTCCCTAGGGAGACTCACATACTCCTCAACTCTTGGGTCTAGTGTGGTGGACTATACAATCACTGACCTGGACCCCTGCGATATCAACGCATTCACTGTCAGGCAGCAATCCCCCCTCTCAGACCATAACCAAATAAATGTGTACCTTAAACTTTCTGCCCAAACTACAGACACAAAAAAGGAACACAGTAAGCTACATAAAATAAACCAGACATACAGATGGGCCCCAGACAGTGGAGATAAATTCATCACAGCACTAAATTCACCTGATCTCACAAGTAAAATTTCAAAATTTAAAGAAAATCTATATGAGATCACCAGAGATGGTGTAAACACGGCCATAGAGGATATAAATATGATCTTCCATGAGGCAGCTGTAAAAGCCGACCTCGTGAAACAGAAGAGGAAGCATCACAAAAGACAAAATAAAAATATGAAATGGTTTGACCACGAATGCAAAAATGCCAGAAAAGACCTGAGAAAAATATCAAACCAAAAGCATCGGCAACCAAACAATCCGGGCCTACGTACTAGATACAATGAAACCCTCAAAAGATATAAACACACCATTAGGAACAAAACACAAAACTATACCCACAAAATACTCGAAGAAATTGAAAACTCCACCAATCCAAAACAATTCTGGGAAATGTGGAATAACCTGAGTACAACACAATTGCAAGCATTACCAATCCAAGATGGCGACATCTGGAGAACACATTTTGAAAACCTCTACAAAGACATCCCAAAAAACAAAACAAACCCAAGTCAACATCAGGTCACGGAAAAACTCCACACATTAGAAGCAACAATTAAAGACAACCAAAACCCTCTAGACTCCCCAATCACATGGAAAGAACTGGCCACAAAAACAAAATCTCTCCACCTAAAGAAAGCCTGTGGCCCAGACAACATCAAAAATGAAATGCTAAAGTTCAGCAATATGGAGATGCAGGGTGCGATACTCAAACTATTCAACATCATATTACGCTCAGGCTGTTTTCCCGATATCTGGTGCCAAGGACTAATCTCCCCCATATATAAAAGTGGAAACAAATCAGACCCAAATAACTACCGCGGCATCTGTGTCAACAGTTGTCTAGGGAAGTTATTCTGCAGTATTCTAAATAGTAGATTACTTGATTTTCTTAACAAACATAATATCCTCAGAAAAAAACAAATAGGCTTTCTTCCAAAACACCGCACCGCCGACCATATCTATACCCTTCACACCCTCATTGAAAAACATATACACCAAACAAAAAATGGGAAAATATTCGCCTGTTTCATCGACTTCAAGAAAGCCTTTGACTCTATATGGCACGAAGGGCTCTATTATAAACTTCTTCAGTGTGGAATAGGGGGCAAAGTCTATGACCTTATTAAATCAATGTATCTGAAAAACAAATGCGGGGTCAAAATTGGAGACAAACGCACCGATTTCTTCACCCAGAGAAGAGGCGTCCGGCAGGGCTGCAATTTGAGCCCGACCCTGTTCAACATATACATAAATGAATTAGCAGACATGCTGGAGCAAAGCGAGTCACCAGGTCTCCGTCTCCTGGATGGAGAAGTAAAGTCCCTGTTCTATGCGGACGACCTGGTTCTGCTGTCTCCCACAGAACAGGGATTACAGCAACAACTAGACCTACTCGACAAATACTGCCAAAATTGGGCTCTAACAGTAAATCTAAAGAAAACCAACATCATGATTTTTCAGAAAAGACCCAGATGTCAGGAAAACAAATACCAGTTTACCCTCAGTGATACCACTATAGGACACACTATGAGCTACACCTACCTTGGTCTAACTATTACAGCATCAGGGAGCTTCAGCATAGCAGTGAATGCACTAAAAGAAAAAGCCCGAAGAGCCCTATATGCAATAAAAAGAAAATTCTACAACATCCAAATCCCAATCAAAATCTGGCTCAAAATTTTTGACAGCATAATCCTGCCCATTGCACTGTACGGTAGTGAAGTATGGGCCCGCTAAATCACCAAAGCTACACTAAATGGGAAAAACACACAATAGAAGCCCTACATGCAGAATTCTGCCGAAGCATCCTTCGCACCCAAAGAAAAACGCCAACAAATGCATGCAGAGCCGAACTAGGCAGATACCCACTGATAATAAACATCCAAAAACGAGCACTAAACTTCCTAAATCACCTCAAATCTAGCTCCCCAGACACCCTTCATTTCAAAGCCTTTCAGACCCAAGAGCTAAACCCAGAAAAGAGTCCCCTGAGTCAGCTGCTACTGAAACTAAATACTCAGCCGGACCCTGACCAGCCCCAGACCAACACAGCCGTCCAAACACCAATCCGAGAGAACCAAATCATTAAAAAATGCAAAGAAACCTACCTGGAACATTGGAACAAAATAACCGAAAGCCAAAGCAGATTAGAATGTTACCGGGCCCTAAAAAGAGAATATAAACTGGCAGACTACCTCACGACCATCAGAGACACAAAACAGAGACAGACCCTCACCAGGTACAGACTAAGCGACCACCAACTGAAAATTGAAAAAGGCAGATACAAGAAATCCTGGCAGCCTAGAGAGAATAGAATATGCGATCAATGTCTGGCTGGCGAGGTTGAAACAGAAATGCATTTCCTCCTAAAATGCGAAAAATTCAACACATCAAGAAACATATTATTCAACAAGCTAAGCCAAACAACCCCAGATTTCAAGGAATTGGATGATCTGTCAAAATTGAGATTAGTCCTAGGAGAAGGAGACAGACCATACCTTGGGGCTAAATATGTAACAACATGTCACAACCTGAGGACTGTTTAAAAGTAAGACTGTTTAAAATTAATATTGAACGTACCAAATGAA
>NW_028225184.1:10582783-10625283 GCF_052327205.1 Somniosus microcephalus
CTCGGTTCTAGGACCACTGCTTTTCTTGATATATATTAATGACTTGGACTTGGGTGTACAGGGCACAATTTCAAAATTTGCAGATGACACAAAACCTGGAAGAATAGTGAACAGTGAGGAGGAAAGGGATAGACTTCAAGAGGACACAGACAGGCTGGTGGAATGGGCAGGCACGTGGCAGATGAAATTTAACGCAGAAATGTGCGAAGGGGAGATTGACCAGAATGGTACCAGGGATGAGGGACTTCAGTTACGTGGAGAGACTGGAGAAGCTGGGGTTGTTCTCCTTAGAGCAGTGAAGGTTAAGGGGAGATTGACCAGAATGGTTCCAGGGATGAGGGACTTCAGTGACGTGGAGAGACTGGAGAAGCTGGGGTTGTTCTCCTTAGAGCAGAGAAGGTTAAGGGGAGATTGACCAGAATGGTACCGGGGATGAGGGACTTCAGTTACATGGAGAGACTGGAGAAGCTGGGGTTGTTCTCCTTAGAGCAGAGAAGGTTAAGGGGAGATTGACCAGAATGGTACCAGGGATGAGGGACTTCAGTTACGTGGAGAGACTGGAGAAGCTGGGGTTGTTCTCCTTAGAGCAGTGAAGGTTAAGGGGAGATTGACCAGAATGGTTCCAGGGATGAGGGACTTCAGTGACGTGGAGAGACTGGAGAAGCTGGGGTTGTTCTCCTTAGAGCAGAGAAGGTTAAGGGGAGATTGACCAGAATGGTACCGGGGATGAGGGACTTCAGTTACGTGGAGAGACTGGAGAAGCTGGAGTTGTTCTCCTTAGAGCAGAGAAGGTTAAGGGGAGATTGACCAGAATGTTACCGGGAATGAGGGACTTCAGTTACGTGGAGAGACTGGAGAAGCTGGGATTGTTCTCCTTGGAGCAGAGAAGGTTAAGGGGAGATTGACAAGAATGGTACCAGGAATGAGGGACTTCAGTTACGTGGAGAGACTGGAGAAGCTGGGGTTGTTCTCCTTAGAGCAGAGAACGTTAAGGGGAGATTGACCAGAATGGTACCGGGGATGAGGGACTTCAATTACGTGGAGAGACTGGAGAAGCTGGGGTTGTTCTCCTTGGAGCAGAGAAGGTTAAGGGGAGATTGACCAGAATGGTACCAGGGATGAGGGACTTCAGTTATGTGGAGAGACTGGAGAAGCTGGGGTTGTTCTCCTTAGAGCAGAGAAGGTTAAGGGGAGATTGACCAGAATGGTACCAGGGATGAGGGACTTCAGTTACGTGGAGAGACTGGAGAAGCTGGGGTTGTTCTCCTTGGAGCAGAGAAGGTTAAGGGGAGATTGACCAGAATGATTCCGGGGATGAGGGGCTTCAGTTACGTGGAGAGACTGGAGAAGCTAGGTGTAATGATATCAGCAAATAGTGATGTTATTTGCCTGTTTGATTATCATGCCTTACCAGCATATTTGCAGGTATTGATTACTTATGCCTGACCAGCAGAGGGCATGTGACAGAGGGAGAGTTGAGTTTAGTTTTAGTTTCGTTTTAGATGGATTACTAGCATGGTGTCTCCTGTTAATGCTGTTAACAGAGTTGAACAGACTTTAGATTAAAAAGACATTCTCTTTCATAAATGTCTCATCATTGAACCCACAATGAAATCAATACATGGTGTCAGAAGTGATTGAAAGGGATGAAGAGGAAAAATCTAAAGTTAAATCAGCTCTCCACATATTAACAAGCCAAAAGAGAACATCGTTACTTACCATTGGAGAATAGCTAACGAAGTCAAAAAATGGAAGGTTTACACCCACCGGCGACGCTTCAGTTGACAGGTAATGTGGCTGAAAGTTGAAGGAGGTTCAAACAACGTGTGGGGTTGTATTTAGTGGCAATCGGAGCTGACGAGATAAGTAATAAAAAGAAATCGTCAATGTTCTTACATGTCATGGGTGATGAAGCGCTGGAGGTGTATAATAACTTCACATTCGCTGCTGATGGAGACAAAATGAAGCTCGATAAAATAATGGAACAGTTTGAGGCCTACTGCATACCTAAACATAACGTGACGTTTGAGAGGCACAGATTTTTCACATGTGTACAGAAAACGGGTGAGAGTATTGATCAGTATGTGACTGAACTGAGAAACCGAAGTAAAACATGTGAATTTGGGGGACTGACAGACTCGCTGATAAAAGACAGACTGGTGTGTGGTATTCCAGATAATGGTCTAAGGGAAAGACTGCTAAGAGAGCAAGATCTAGACCTGGGAAAAGCCATAGCACTGTGTAGGGTTACAGAGACTGTGAAGTCGCAGGCAAAGGAGCTGTTCAGTGACAATAGCTGCAACATGGATGCAGTGAGAAAGAACGAATACAAACCATTTAACAAAAAGAGCGCCAATGTGAAAAAAGAGGCGTGGCCAGTGAACAAAAATGAAAGGGGCAATCGAAAGTCATGTAGTCGATGCGGTACACAGCATACACCAAGAAAGTGTCCAGCATATGGTAAAACATGCAATAGTTGCAACAAAAACAACCATTATGCCCGTTGCTGTAAGAACCAAGCGCAACAAAGCAAGGTCCATGCAGTAGATGAAAGCGACATAGAGGAGTTCTATGTAGATGTTGTGTCTGAAAACAAAGAAGAAAAAAGAGACTGGATGTTGACACTAAAAGTGAATGACATACACATTCCATTTAAATTGGATACTGGAGCATAAGTTAACGTGATATCAGAGACTGATTTTAAGAAAATTAGACCCAGACCAAAGATACATGGAATAAAGTGAAAGTGACAGGATACTCAGGTACTGATATACCAGTGAAAGGAAGATGCTTTGTCAAAGTGACACACAAGGACAGAGAGCACACGCTAGCACTAATCGTGGTGCCAAAGGAGGTGCAAGCCATACTAGGTTTAAAAGCCTGTGAGAGACTGAACCTGGTAAAGAGAGTCCTCATTGTGGAAAGCGAAGGAGAGGCAGTCTATGATGAACTCATGAAAGAGTACAACGACCTATTTAAGGGTCTAGGCTGCATTCCAGGAGAACACACGATCAGAGTAGATAAAAGTATGACACCGGTCATACATCCATGCAGAAAAGTTCCGTTTGCTCTTCAAAAGCAACTGAAGGCAGAGTTGGACAGGATGGAAAGCCTGAACGTGATTCAGAAGATAGATGAGCCAACTGAGTGGGTGAGTTCCCTCATCGTTGTGGACAAAAAGAATGGAAAGCTCAGAATTTGCCTGGATCCAAGAGATCTAAACAGAGCAATAAAGAGAGAGCACTTCAAGCTTCCTACATGTGAGGAAATCATGTCACAGTTTGCAAATGCAAAGTATTTCAGCAAGTTAGATGCATCATCGGGATTTTGGCAGATGAAATTGGACGAGGCAAGTTCAAGACTGTGCACATTCAACAGTCCATTTGGCAGATACAGATTCCTAAGGTTACCATTTGGCATTGCCTCAGCTCCTGAAGTGTATCACAAAACTATCCATATGATCTATGAGCACCTGGAAGGAGTTGATACATCAATGGATGACATCATAGTATGGGGAACCACGAGAACTGAGCATGACGAGAGACTGAAAAAATTGCTGGAAGCAACAAGGAAAACAAACCTGAAGCCTCCTGAGAGACTCATTGAGCAAATTTAAGGACTATTGTTATAGAAGGAAATAATGTTATCCTATTCTTTCTTCAAGTTCGAGTGCATTTACATATTTCATGTGAACACACAAAGCAAGGTTAAAAAACCTTGATAATGATAATGTTAATGTAAGTTCATTAAGTGTTATAGTTAAAATGTAGATTAATACAAAGAAAACATGTTGTTAGTTAAAAGTAAAATACTTTTGTTTTAAGAAAGGGAGATGTAATGATATCAGCAAATAGTGATGTTATTTGCCTATTTGATTATCATGCCTTACCAGCATATTTGCAGGTATTGATTACTTACGCCTGACCAGCAGAGGGCATGTGACAGAGGGAGAGTTGAGTTTAGTTTTAGTTTCGTTTTAGATGGATTACTAGCATGGTGTCTCCTATAAATGCTGTTAACAGAGTTGAACAGACTTTAGATCAAAAAGACATTCTCTTTCATAAATGTCTCATCATTGAACCCACAAAGAAATCAATACACTGGGGTTGTTCTCCTTAGAGCAGAGAAGGTTAAGGGGAGATTGACCAGAATGGTTCCGGGGATGAGGGACTTCAGTTACGTGAAGATACTGGAGAAGCTGGGATTGTTCTCTTTGGAGCAGAGAAGATTGGGAGGAGATTTGATAGAGGTGTTCAAAATCATGAGGCGTCTGGGCAGAGGAGACAGAGAGAAACTGTTTCCATTGGCGGAAGGGTCGAGAACCAGAGGACACAGATTTAAGGTGATTGGCAGAAGGACCAAAGGCGACATGAGGGGAAAACTTGTTAACGCAGCGAGTGGGAAGGATCTGGAATGCACTGCCTGATAGGGTGGTGGAGGCAGATTCAATCACAGCTTTCAAAAGGTAATTGGATAAGGGCCTGAAGGAAAAAAATTTGCAGGGCTACGGGGAACAGGCGGGGGAGTGGGACTGGCTGAAGTGCTGTAGCAGAGGGCCGGCACGTGCTCGACGGGCCGAATGGCCTCCGTCTGTGCGGTAACCTTTCTCTGATTCTATGACAGAGAGAGACAGAGAAAGTGAGAGAGAGATAGATAGAGAGAGAGAGAGAGACAGAGAGGGACAGAGAGAGAGAGACAGAGAGACAGAGAGAAAGTGAGAGAGAGAGAGACAGAGAGAGAGAGAGAGACAGAGAGAGACAGAAAGACAGAGAGAGAGAGAGAGAGACAGAGAGAGAGAGACAGAGAGAGAGAGACAGAGAGAGACAGAGACGCAGACAGCGCGAGAGAGAGACAGACAGAGAGAGAGACAGAGAGACAGAGACGCAGAGAGAGAGAGAGAGAGACAGAGAGAGAGAGAGAGAGACAGATAGAGAGACAGACAGAGAGAGAGACAGAGAGACGCAGAGAGAGAGAGAGAGAGACAGAGAGAGAGAGAGAGAGACAGAGAGAGAGAGAGAGAGAGACAGAGACAGAGAGAGAGACAGACAGATTTTTTGATGTTGTCTGACCTGCTGAGTTTTTCGAGCATTTTCTGTTGTTATAACAGAGAGGGTTGATGAGGGCAGTGCGGTTGACGTGGTGTACATGGTTTTCCACAAGGGCTTTGATAAAGTGCCACATAATAGGCTCACCAGCAAAGTTGAAGCCCATGGAATAAAAGGGACTGTGGCAGCATGGATACAGAATTGGCTAAGTGACAGGAAACAGAGAGTGGTGGTGGTGAACGGTTGTTTTTCGGACTGGAGGAAGGTACACAGTGGTGTTCCCCAGGGGTCGGTTCTAGGACCACTGCTTTTCTTGATATATATTAATGACTTGGACTTGGGTGTACAGGCACAATTTCAAAATTTGCAGATGACACAAAACCTGGAAGAATAGTGAACAGTGAGGAGGAAAGGGATAGACTTCAAGAGGACACAGACAGGCTGGTGGAATGGGCGGACACGTGGCAGATGAAATGTGCGAAGTGATACATTTTGGTAAATGAATGAGGAGAGGACATATAACTAAAGGGTACGTTGTTAGATTGGAGAGGCTGGGGTTGTTCTCCTTAGAGCAGAGAAGGTTAAGAGGAGATTGATCAGTTCCAGGGATGAGGGACTTCAGTTACGTGGAGAGACTGGAGAAGCTGGGGTTGTTCTCCTTAGAGCAGAGAAGGTTAAGGGGAGATTGACCAGAATGGTACCAGGGGATGAGGGACTTCAGTTACGTGGAGAGACTGGAGAAGCTGGGGTTGTTCTCCTTAGAGCAGAGAAGGTTAAGGGGGAGATTGACCAGAATGGTACCAGGGATGAGGGACTTCAGTTATGTGGAGAGACTGGAGAAGCTGGGGTTGTTCTCCTTAGAGCAGAGAAGGTTAAGGGGAGATTGACCAGAATGGTACCAGGGATGAGGGACTTCAGTTACGTGGAGAGACTGGAGAAGCTGGGATTGTTCTCCTTAGAGCAGAGAAGGTTAAGGGGAGATTGACCAGAATGGTTCCAGGGATGAGGGACTTCAGTTATGTGGAGAGACTGGAGAAGCTGGGGGTTGTTCTCCTTAGAGCAGAGAAGGTTAAGGGGAGATTGACCAGAATGGTACCGGGATGAGGGACTTCAGTTACATGGAGAGACTGGAGAGGCTGGGGTTGTTCTCCTTAGAGCAGAGAAGGTTAAGGGGAGATTGACCAGAATGGTACCGGGGATGAGGGACTTCAGTTACGTGGAGAGACTGGAGAAGCTGGGGTTTGTTCTCCTTAGAGCAGAGAATGTTAAGGGGAGATTGACCAGAATGGTACCAGGGATGAGGGACTTCAGTTACGTGGAGAGACTGGAGAAGCTGGGGTTGTTCTCCTTAGAGCAGAGAAGGTTAAGGGAGATTGACCAGAATGGTACCAGGGATGAGGGACTTCAGTGATGTGGAGAGACTGGAGAAGCTGGGTTGTTCTCCTTAGAGCAGAGAAGGTTAAGGGGAGATTGACCAGAATGGTACCGGGGATGAGGGACTTCAGTTACGTGGAGAGACTGGAGAAGCTGGGGTTGTTCTCCTTAGAGCAGAGAATGTTAAGGGGAGAATTGACCAGAATGGTACCAGGGATGAGGACTTCAGTTACGTGGAGAGACTGGAGAAGCTGGGTTGTTCTCCTTAGAGCAGAGAAGGTTAAGGGGAGATTGACCAGAATGGTACCAGGGATGAGGGACTTCAGTGATGTGGAGAGACTGGAGAAGCTGGGGTTGTTCTCCTTAGAGCAGAGAAGGTTAAGGGGAGATTGACCAGAATGGTACCAGGGATGAGGGACTTCAGTGATGCGGAGAGACTGGAGAAGCTGGGATTGTTCTCCTTGGATCAGTTGAAGATTGTGGATAACTTCACTTTCTCCACATTATATTCCATTTGCCATGTTTCTTGCCCACTCACTTAGCCTGTCTATATCCCGTTGAAGCCTCCTATGCATCCTCCTCACAACTTACAGTCCCACCCAGCTTTGTATCGTCAGCAAACTTGGATATATTACATTTGATCCGCTCATCCAAATCATTGATGTAGATTGTGAATAGCTGAGGCCTGATCCTTGCGGTACCCCACTAGTTACAGCCTGCCAACCCAACAAATGACGCATTTATTCCCACTCTCTGTTTTATGTCCGTTAACCAACCCTCAATCCATGCTAGTAGATTACCCAATCCCATGAGCCCTAATAAAGATACAGAGAAAGATAGAGAGAGAGAGAGAGAGACAGAGAGAGAGAGAGACAGAGAGAGAGAGAGCGAGAGAGACAGAGAGAGAGACGGCAGCGCCCCCTCCTGCCACAATCTGCTTGCTGCAGTTCGAGGTTTCAGCCAGTAATAAAACTGTAAACTGCCGCAAATACTGTCGGAGCACTTAAAGGGGCGAGACTCCTTTTAAAGGGACAGGAATCCTTAAAGCAACAGGCGCCTGTATTGACGAAGTGAGGACAGCGCTTTAACGGAAGTGGAGTGTTTGAAGGGGTGACAAGCGCCCGTAAAGTGAGGGGGAGATTTTAAGTGATGAGCGAATCTGAAAGTTGACAGTCCTGTGTTAATACATTGAAAGGTAGGAGCGCCATCTGAAGGCGCCGGACACCTTTCGCAGGCTTTATGACAGACTTTATTGACGGCATTTACACACAGTCCCGAATAATCTCACTGGGGAGAGGGAGCTTTACTCTGTATCTAAACCCGTGCTGTACCTGCCCTGGGAGTGTTTGATGGGACAGTGCAGAGGGAGCTTTACTCTGTATCTAACCCCGTGCTGTACCTGCCCTGGGAGTGTTTGATGGGACAGTGCAGAGGGAGCTTTACTCTGTATCTAACCCCCGTGCTGTACCTGCCCTGGGAGTGTTTGATGGGACAGTGCAGAGGGAGCTTTACTCTGTATCTAACCCGTGCTGTACCTGCCCTGGGAGTGTTTGATGGGGACAGTGTAGAGGGAGCTTTACTCTGTATCTAACCCCCGTGCTGTACCTGCCCTGGGAGTGTTTGATGGGACAGTGTAGAGGGAGCTTTACCCTGTATCTAACCTGTGCTGTACCTGCCCTGGGAGTGTTTGATGGGACAGTGTAGAGGGAGCTTTACTCTGTATCTAACCCTTGCTGTACCTGCCCTGGGAGTGTTTGATGGGACAGTGCAGAGGGAGCTTTACTCTGTATCTAACCCCCGTGCTGTACCTGCCCTGGGAGTGTTTGATGGGACAGTGTAGAGGGAGCTTTACCCTGTATCTAACCTGTGCTGTACCTGCCCTGGGAGCGTTTGATGGGACAGTGTAGAGGGAGCTTTACTCTGTATCTAACCCCGTGCTGCACCTGCCCTGGGAGTGTTTGATGGGAGAGTGTAGAGGGGGCTTTACTCTGTATCTAACCCCGTGCTGAACCTGCCCTGTGAGTGTTTGATGGGACAGTGTAGAGGGAGCTTTACTCTGTACATAACGCGTGCTGTACCTGCCCTGGGAGTGTTTGATGGGACAGTGTAGAGGGAGCTTTATTCTGTATCTAACCCATGCTGTACCTGCCCTGGGAGTGTTTGATGGGACAGTGTAGAGGGAGCTTTACTCTGTATCTAACTCTGTGCAGTACCTGCCCTGGGAGTGTTTGATGGGACAGTGTAGAGGGAGCTTTACTCTGTATCTAAACCCGTGCTGTACCTGCCCTGGGAGTGTTTGATGGGACAGTGCAGAGGGAACTTTACTCTGTATCTAACCCGTGCTGTACCTGCCCTGGGAGTGTTTGATGGGAGAGTGTAGAGGGAGCTTTTCTCTGCATCTATCCCGTGCTGTACCTGCCCTGGGAGTGTTTGATGGGGACAGTGCAGAGGGAGCTTTACTCTGTATCTAACCCGTGCTGTACCTGCCCTGGGAGTGTTTGATGGGACAGTGCAGAGGGAGATTTACTCTGTATCTAACCCGTGCTGTACCTGCCCTGGGAGTGTTTGATGGGACAGTGTAGAGGGAGCTTTACTCTGTATCTAACCCCGTGCTGTACCTGCCCTGGGAGTGTTTGATGGGACAGTGTAGAGGAAGCTTTACTCTGTATCTAACCCGTGCTGTACCTGCCCTGGGAGTGTTTGATGGGACAGCGTAGAGGGAGATTTACTCTGTATCTAACCCGTGCTGTACCTGCCCTGGGAGTGTTTGATGGGACAGTGTAGAGGGAGCTTTACTCTGTATCTAACCCCGTGCTGTACCTGCCCTGGGAGTGTTTGATGGGACAGTGTAGAGGAAGCTTTACTCTGTATCTAACCCGTGCTGTACCTGCCCTGGGAGTGTTTGATGGGACAGTGTAGAGGGAGCTTTACTCTGTATCTAACCCGTGCTGTACCTGCCCTGGGAGTGTTTGATGGGACAGCGTAGAGGGAGATTTACTCTGTATCTAACCCGTGCTGTACCTGCCCTGGGAGTGTTTGATGGGACAGTGTAGAGGGAGCTTTACTCTGTATCTAACCCCGTGCTGTACCTGCCCTGGGAGTGTTTGATGGGACAGTGTAGAGGAAGCTTTACTCTGTATCTAACCCGTGCTGTACCTGCCCTGGGAGTGTTTGATGGGACAGCGTAGAGGGAGATTTACTCTGTATCTAACCCGTGCTGTACCTGCCCTGGGAGTGTTTGATGGGACAGTGTAGAGGGAGCTTTACTCTGTATCTAACCCCGTGCTGTACCTGCCCTGGGAGTGTTTGATGGGACAGTGTAGAGGAAGCTTTACTCTGTATCTAACCCGTGCTGTACCTGCCCTGGGAGTGTTTGATGGGACAGTGTAGAGGGAGCTTTACTCTGTATCTAACCCCGTGCTGTACCTGCCCTGGGAGTGTTTGATGGGACAGTGTAGAGGGAGCTTTACTCGCTATCTAACCTGCGTTGGACTGACCTGGTTACACACGCACTCGCGATCTGAATTCTCGCTCAGGTTTGATCGATGTTTGACAGTCGTCTGTCTTGAAAGCAGTTTCATTCGTCTGCCCACCCACCCCCTTCTCCTTTTGCTAGAGGTTAGGCGCCCCAATTTTGGACTTACCCCCTATCGAAACACTCCCAGGGGGCTGTGGTGCCTGCCCGTGTGCAGTGAGACCGGCTTCATATCGAATCTGAGGTGTATCTTTTAGTGTCAGCATCCTCTGGGGCCCTCTCTTATCAGGCCTGGTCTTTCCTGTGATTGTATCTGTGTTGATGCCCGAGAAATGTTCAGAATTTTAGTGGACTGAAGTTGAAATACGGCTTCTGTCGACCCTTAGTCTATTTACAACTGGCCTCGTGCAGTGTTAGGCCACACAGCCTTGGGGCGGTAGTTCAGGGTTAGGCTGCACAGCCTGAGGCTGTAGTTTAGGGTTAGGCCGCACAGCCTGGGGGCTGTAGTTTAGGGTTAGGCCGCACAGCCTGGGGGCTGTAGTTTAGGGTTAGGCTGCACAGCCTGAGGCTGTAGTTTAGGGTTAGGCCGCACAGCCAGGGTCTGTAGTTTAGGGTTAGGCTGCACAGCTTGCGGCTGTAGTTCAGGGTTAGGCCGCACATCCTGGGGCTGTAGTTCAGGGTTAGGCCGCAAAGCCTGGGGCTGTAGTTTAGGGTTTAGGCCGCACAGCCTGGGGGCTGTAGTTCAGGGTTAGGCCGCCCAGCCTTGGGGCTGTAGTTTAGGGTTAGGCCGCACAGCCAGGGTCTGTAGTTCAGGGTTAGGCCGCACAGCCTTTGGGCTGTAGTTCAGGGTTAGGCCGCACAGCCAGGGTCTGTAGTTCAGGGTTAGGCCGCACAGCCTTGGGGCTGTAGTTCAGGGTTAGGCCGCACAGCCAGGGTCTGTAGTTCAGGGTTAGGCCGCACAGCCTTGGGGCTGTAGTTCAGGGTTAGGCCGCACAGCCTTGGGGCTGTAGTTCAGGGTTAGGTCGCACAGCCTGGGGCGGTAGTTCAGGGTTAGGCCGCACAGCCTGGGGCTGTAGTTCAGGGTTAGGCCGCACAGCTTGGGGCGGTAGTTCAGGGTTAGGCCGCACATCCTGGGGCTGTAGTTCAGGGTTAGGCCGCACAGCCTGGGGCGGTAGTTTAGGGTTAGGCCGCACAGCCTGAGGAGGTAGTTTAGGGGTTAGGCCGCACAGCCTGGGTCTGTAGTTTAGGGTTTAGGCCGCACAGCTTGGGGCTGTAGTTCAGGGTTAGGCCGCACAGCCAGGGTCTGTAGTTTAGGGTTAGGCTGCACAGCTTGGGGCTGTAGTTCAGGGTTAGGCCGTACAGCCTGGGGCTGTAGTTCAGGGTTAGGCCGCACAGCCTTGGGGCTGTAGTTCAGGGTTAGGTCGCACAGCCTGGGGCGGTAGTTTAGGGTTAGGCCGCACAGCCTGAGGAGGTAGTTTAGGGTTTAGGCCGCACAGCCTGGGTCTGTAGTTTAGGGTTTAGGCCGCACAGCCAGGCTCTGTAGTTTAGGGTTAGGCTGCACAGCCTGGGTCTGTAGTTTAGGGTTTAGGCCGCACAGCCTGGGGCGGTAGTTTAGGGGTAGGCCGCACAGCCTGGGTCGGTAGTTTAGGGTTAGGCCGCACAGCCTGAGGAGGTAGTTTAGGGGTTGGGCCGCACAGCCTGGGGCGGTAGTTTAGGGTTATGCCGCACAGCCTGAGGAGGTAGGTTAGGGTTAGGCCGCACAGCCTTGGGGCTGCAGTTTAGGGTTAGGCCGCACAGCCTTGGGGCTGTAATTTAGGGTTAGGCCGCACAGCCAGGGTCTGTAGTTCAGGGTTAGGCCGCACAGCCAGGGTCTGTAGTTCAGGGTTAGGCCGCACAGCCTTGAGCTGTAGTTCAGGGTTAGGTCGCACAGCCTTGGGGCTGTAGTTTAGGGTTAGGCCGCCCAGCCAGGGTCTGTAGTTCAGGGTTAGGCCGCACAGCCTGGGGCGGTAGTTTAGGGTTAGGCCGCACAGCCTTGGGGCTGTAGTTTAGGGTTAGGCCGCACAGCCTTGGGGCTGTAGTTTAGGGAAAGGCTGCACAACCTTGGGCTGTAGTTTAGGGTTTAGGCCACACAACCTTGGGCTGTAGTTTAGGGTTTAGGCCGCACAGACTTGGGCTGTGGTTTAGGGTTAGGCTGCACAGCCTGGGGAGGTAGTTTAGGGGTAGGCCGCAAGCCTGGGGCTGTAGTTTAGATTGTTTGACCCCCCACCCCGACTAGGTTTGAACACACTCGATAATAAAGACACACACACACACACGGGCCACTCTCCAATTATAGTTTATTGCATACTGAGAGTCCATGATGCGATCGAGACGGAAGTGAGGGAGACAGACGTTTTGGCAGGTGCCGAGCTATTCGACTGTGCAAGCCTCGCGGTCTGTGAAGCTTCGCAGATTTCCTTCTCCTCCATCGCCCTCATGCACCCCAAATTGCCCCCCTCTTTTCCCAGCTACCTCCTAAACCGACATCGCCGCCCCCCCCCCCCCACTACCAGACATATACAAAAAGAGCATCTTAAAAGGCGCATAATATACAGCTGAATGCAAAGGGAAATGGTTAATGATCCTTTCTCCAACCCGCTCCTGAATGGCCTCCTCCTGTTCCTGTGTAACAGGCTCGAGGGGCTGAATGGGCCTCCTCCTGTTCCTGTGTAACAGGCTTGAGTGGCTGAATGGGCCTCCTCCTGTTCCTGTGTAACAAGCTCGAGAGGGACTGAATGGGCCTCCTCCTGTTTCTGTGTAACAGGCTCGAGGGGCTGAATGGGCCTCCTCCTGTTCCTGTGTAACGGGCTCGAGGGGCTGAATGGGCCTCCTCCTGTTCCTGTGTAACAGGCTCGAGGGGCTGAATGGGCCTCCTCCTGTTCCTGTGTAACAGGCTCGAGAGGGACTGAATGGGCCTCCTCCTGTTCCTGTGTAACAGGCTCGAGGGGCTGAATGGCCTCCTCCTGTTCCTGTGTAACAGGCTCGAGGGGCTGAATGAGCCTCCTCCTGTTCCTGTGTAACAGGCTCGAGGGGGCTGAATGGACCTCCTCCTGTTCCTGTGTAACAGGCTCGAGGGGGCTGAATGGGCCTCCTCCTGTTCCTGTGTAACAGGCTCGAGGGGCTGAGTGGGCCTCCTCCTGTTCCTGTGTAACAGGCTCGAGGGGTCTGAATGGGCCTCCTCCTGTTCCTGTGTAACAGGCTCGAGGGGTCTGAATGGGCCTCCTCCTGTTCCTGTGTAAGGCTCGAGGGGTCTGAATGGCCTCCTCCTGTTCCTGTGTAACAGGCTCGAGGGGCTGAATGGGCCTCCTCCTGTTCCTGTGTAACAGGCTCGAGGGGGCTGAATGGGCCTCCTCCTGTTCCTGTGTAACAGGCTCGAGGGGTCTGAATGGCCTCCTCCTGTTTCTGTGTAACAGGCTCGAGAGGCTGAATGGGCCTCCTCCTGTTTCTGTGTAACAGGCTCGAGAGGCTGAATGGGCCTCCTCCTGTTCCTGTGTAACAGGCTCGAGGGGCTGAGTGGGCCTCCTCCTGTTCCTGTGTAACAGGCTCGAGAGGCTGAATGGGCCTCCTCCTGTTCCTGTGTAACAGGCTCGAGAGGCTGAATGGGCCTCCTCCTGTTCCTGTGTAACAGGCTCGAGGGGCTGAGTGGGCCTCCTCCTGTTCTGTGGGGAGTGCGGCCTCCCTCTCGGAGTTGTGCGTGGGTGTGGGATGGATCAGATAACAAAGCGTTGCTTAAATGGCGAAATGTAAATTGACACGAGATTCTGGAAGCGTTGCCTGCTGGTCTGTCGCTCTGAGTGAGGCTGGCTCGTCTCCCCCGCCGCTAACTCCCCAGCCTCCACTCGCCCCTCACTCCCAGGCCAGCCAGCTCAGGACAGCAGCTCATTCGGGCTTCTGACATTTCTGAGTGCTGTAAGGACTCGTACGTATCCAGCTGATGGTCACCCAGACCCTGGGGAAAAGAGAGAGAGAGAGGGTGTGTGTGTTAGAGATCATGTCATGCGGAGAGACAGAGAGAGTGAGAGACAGAGAGAAAGAGAGAGACAGAGAGAGAGACAGAGGGAGAGAGAGAGAGAGAGAGCAGAGAGAGAGAGACGAGAGAGAGAGAGAGTGAGAGAGCAGAGAGAGAGAGAGAGAGACAGAGAGAGAGAGCAGAGAGAGAGACAGAGAGAGAGAGGGACAGAGAGAGACAGAAGAGAGACAGAGAGAGAGAGAGACAGAGAGAGACAGAGAGAGAGATGCGAGCGAGAGAGACAGAGAGAGAGCGAGAGAGAGAGGAGGACAGAGAGAGAGAGAGGGAGAGACAGAGAGAGAGAGGACAGTGAGAGACAGAGAGAGAGAGAGAGAGAGAACAGAGAGAGAGAGAGAGAGACAGAGAGAGAGACAGAGAGAGAGAGGGACAGAGAGAGACAGAGAGAGACAGAGAGAGAGAGACAGAGAGAGAGACAGAGAGAGACAGAGGGAGCGAGAGAGACAGAGAGAGAGAGCGAGAGATGAGAGAGAGAGAGACAGAGAGAGAGAGCAGAGAGAGAGAGGCAGAGAGAGAGAGGGACAGAGAGAGACAGAGAGAGAGAGAGAGGGGGACAGAGAGAGAGAGACAGAGAGAGAGACAGAGAGACAATAACCAGCCCCAGGACAGTGACATCGTAGCACAGAGAATTCGACCCAACACAATTGTCACTAAGCAAAAGGAAAAATATCTGTCATATTGGGCAGAAACAACAAAAACCCAAAACAAACTCAATTGCTACTTGGCCCTAAAACAGACAATACAACATGGCTGAATTCCTGACCATGGTAAAAGATAGCAAACTGAGAAAAACCTTGACAATGTACAGACTTAGTGAGCATAGCCTGGCCATCGAAAAAGGCAGACACAGACAGACCCGGCTACCAAGAGAGGACAGGATATGCTCTCACTGCAGTCAGGGAGTGGTGGAGACAGAGATGCACTTCCTCACAGCTTGTGGGAAATATCAGGGCATAAGGGAGAATTTCTACCCAAAATTCACAAAAATATGCCCTGAATTCAGAAATTTGAATGACGACCAAAAACTCCCATACCTACTAGGGGAACAGAGAAATTGTGTAACCTTAGCAGCACACTATGTTACAGCTTGCATAAACAGAGGGACAACCATTAAATCTAAGAATAGAGTATATACAAATTATATGAATGTATATTTATACACTCAGGGATATATCTGTTTATACACTGTATGGATAGATCTGCGTTTATGTGTTCAACCATAAATGTTTTTTCGATGCTTTGGCAACATAAGATGTACCTTGTCATGCCAATAAAGCGATTTGAATTGAATTGAATAGAGAGAGACAGAGAGAGAGACAGCGAGAGAAGAGAGAGACAGAGAGAGAGAAAGAGAGAGACAGAGAGAGAGAGAGAGCGAGTGACAGAGTGATGGGTCTCTGATCGTCCCACTTCAGAAGGTCTTACCGTGTAGATTCCTCTCTTCCTTCTGTTTGGGGAAGAGACATGGAGAGAGATTAGACTTTGCAGAATGTGGGCAGTTTACAGTTTACACCTCTCACAGTCAGCCCAGTCCCAGACTCCAACCCTGAGCTCCTCTACACTGTCCCGTCAAACACTCCCAGGGCACGTACAGCACGGGGTTAGATACAGAGTAAAGCTCCTCTACACTGTCCCATCAACACACTCCCAGGGCAGAGTACAGCACGGGTTAGATACAGAGTAAAGCTCCCTCTACACTGTCCCGTCAAACACTCCCAGGGCAGGTACAGCACAGGGGTTAGATACAGAGTAAAGCTCCCTCTACACTGTCCCGTCAAACACTCCAGGGCAGGTACAGCACGGGGTTAGATACAGAGTAAAGCTCCCTCTACACTGTCCCATCAAACACTCCCAGGGGCAGGTACAGCACGGGTTAGATACAGAGTAAAGCTCCCTCTACACTGTCCCATCAAAACACTCCCAGGGCAGGTACAGCACGGGGTTAGATACAGAGTAAAGCTCCTCTACACTGTCCCGTCAAACACTCCCAGGGCAGGTACAGCACGGGGTTAGATACAGAGTAAAGCTCCCTCTACACTGTCCCATCAAACACTCCCAGGGCAGGTACAGCACGGGTTAGATACAGAGTAAAGCTCCCTCTACACTGTCCCATGAAACATTCCCAGGGCAGGTACAGCACGGGTGAAACACAGAGTAAAGCTCCCTCTACACTGTCCCATCACACACTCCCAGGGCAGGTACAGCACGGGTTAGATACAGAGTAAAGCTCCCTCTACACTGTCCATTCAAGCACTCCCAGGGCAGGTACAGCACGGGGTTAGATACAGAGTAAAGCTCCCTCTACACTGTCCCATCAAACACTCCAGGGCAGGTACAGCACGGGGTTAGATACAGAGTAAAGCTCCCTCTACAACTGTCCCATCAAACACTCCAGGGCAGGTACAACACGGGTCAGAGTAAAGCTCCCTCTACACTGTCCCATCAAACACTCCCAGGGCAGGTACAGCAACGGGTTAGATACAGAGTAAAGCTCCCTCTGCACTGCCCCATCAAACACAGAATTCTGCCAGTTTTATCCCCTAGATTGCCGGGACAGTAAGGGTGGAGATTATTAAAATGCTACTCACAGGCTTCTTAGAATCTGCTGGTTTGATTTTCATCATAATCCCCTTTTGATTCAGACGTAATTGCTGTAGGGTTTACAAACCACAAAACATTAACCCTCTCACTCACCTCTCCCCATTTACAGACACCGGCAGCCTGTTCCCTATCGGAGGGGATTAACCCTCTCACCCACCTCTCCCCATTTACAGACACGGGGCAGCCTGTTCCCTATCGGAGGGGATTAACCCTCTCACCCACCTCTCCCCATTTACAGACACCGGGCAGCCTGTTCCCTATCGGAGGGGATTAACCCTCTCACTCACCTCTCCCCATTTACAGACACCGGGCAGCCTGTTCCCTATCGGAGGGGGATTAACCCTCTCACCCACCTCTCCCCATTTACAGACACCGGGCAGCCTGTTCCCTATCGGAGGGGGATTAACCCTCTCACCCACCTCTCCCCATTTACAGACGCCGGGCAGTCTGTTCCCTATCGGAGGGGATTAACCCTCTCACCCACCTCTCCCCATTTACAGACACCGGGCAGCCTGTTCCCTATCGGAGGGGATTAACCCTCTCACCCACCTCTCCCCATTTACAGACACCGGGCAGCCTGTTCCCTATCGGAGGGGATTAACCCTCTCACCCACCTCTCCCCATTTACAGACACCGGGCAGACTGTTCCCTATCGGAGAGGGATTAACCCTCTCACCCACCTCTCCCCATTTACAGACACCGGGCAGTCTGTTCCCTATCGGAGGGGATTAACCCTCTCACCCACCTCTCCCCATTATAGATTGATATTGACTAGAATGGTACCAGGGATGAGAAACTTCAGTTACTTGGAGAGACTGGGGAAGCTGGGATTGTTCTCCTTGGAGCAGAGAAGATGTTCAAAATCATGAGGTTTTTTGATAGAGTAAATAAGGAGAAAGTGTTTCCAGTGGCAGGAGGGTCGGTAACCAGAGGACACAGATTTAAGATAATTGGCAAAAGAACCTGAGAGGAGACGAGGAAATGTTTTTACGCAGCGAGTTGTTGTGATCTGGAATGCGCTGCCTGAAAGGGCGGTGGGAGCAGATTCAACAGTAACTTTCAAAAGGGAATTGGGTAAATGCTTAAAGGGGGGAATTTTGCAAGACTATGGGGAAAGAGCAGGGGGAGTGAGACTAATTGGAGAGCTCATTCAAAGAGCCGGCACAGGCACGATGGGCCGAATGGCCTCCTTCTGTGCTGTGAGATTCTACCTTGTGCGGAATGTTTGTATTTGAATGGAGTTGAGGGATGTTTGTATTTGAATTGAGTGGATGGATGATTGTATTTGAATTGAGTGGATGGATGCTTGTATTTGAATTGAGTGGACGGATGTTTGTATTTGAATTGAGTGGACGGATGCTTGTATTTGAATTGAGTGGACAGATGTTTGTATTTGAATTGAGTGGACGGATGTTTGTATTTGAATTGAGTGGACGGAAGTTTGTATTTGAATTGAATGGACGGATGTTTGTATTTGAATTGAGTGGACGGATGTTTGTATTTGAATTGAGTGGACGGATGCTTGTATTTGAATTGAGTGGACAGATGTTTGTATTTGAATTGAGTGGAGCGGCACTGTTCCTGCTGGTTCCTATTGTTGGACTCCTTCTTTGCAGCATCATGCTGCTGCTGTTGGTCCTTTGGTTCACCCTCACCCGCCCAGCACCAGCTTCTTACCGCCTTGCAAATTTCCTCACCTCATATTCCGATCCAGGAGGAGGAGCCGCTGCCTTCTTGCGGAACTGCAGCTGAACGGATTTGAAAAGAAGAGAATTCAGTACCATTCGCATGAAAGGCTCTAATCTCCTTACCCTCAAATTGTGGGACTCCTCACCCCCCAAACTGTGGGGACTCCTCACCTCCCAAACTGTGGGGACTCCTCACCTCCCAAACTGTGGGACTCCTCACCCCCCAAACTGTGGGGACTCCTCACCCCCCAAACTGTGGGGACTCCTCACCCCCCAAACTGTGGGGACTCCTCACCTCCCAAACTGTGGGGACTCCTCACCCCCCAAACTGTGGGGACTCCTCACCTCCCCAAACTGTGTGGACTCCTCACCCCCCAAACTGTGGGACTCCTCACCCCCCAAACTGTGGGACTCCTCACCCCCCAAACTGTGGGGACTCCTCACCTCCCCAAACTGTGGGGACTCCTCACCCCCCAAACTGTGGGACTCCTCACCCCCCAAACTGTGGGGACTCCTCACCTCCCAAACTGTGGGGACTCTTCACCTCCCAAACTGTGGGGACTCCTCACCCCCAAAACTGTGGGGACTCCTCACCTCCCAAACTGTGGGACTCCTCACCTCCCAAACTGTGGGGACTCCTCACCCCCCAAACTGTGGGGACTCCTCACCTCCCAAACTGTGGGGACTCCTCACCTCACAAACTGTGGGGGCTCCTCACCTCCCAAACTGTGGGGACTCCTTACCTCCCAAACTGTGGGGACTCCTCACCCCCCAAACTGTGGGGACTCCTCACCTCCCAAACTGTGGGACTCCTCACCTCCCAAACTGTGGGGACTCCTCACCCCCCAAACTGTGGGGACTCCTCACCCCCCAAAATGTGGGGACTCCTCACCTCCCAAACTGTGGGGACTCCTCACCTCCCAAACTGTGGGGACTCCTCACCCCCCAAACTGTGGGGACTCCTCACCCCCCAAACTGTGGGACTCCTCACCCCCCAAAGTGTGGGACTCCTCACCCCCCAAACTGTGGGGACTCCTCACCTCCCCAAACTGTGGGGACTCCTCACCCCCCAAACTGTGGGGACTCCTCACCCCCCAAACTGTGTGACTCCTCACCCCCCAAACTGTGGGGACTCCTCACCTCCCCAAACTGTGGGGACTCCTCACCCCCCAAACTGTGGGGACTCCTCACCTCCCAAACTGTGGGGACTCCTCACCTCCCAAACTGTGGGGACTCCTCACCCCCCAAACTGTGGGGACTCCTCACCCCCCAAACTGTGGGGACTCCTCACCCCCCAAACTGTGGGGACTCCTCACCTCCCAAACTGTGGGGACTCCTCACCTCCCAAACTGTGGGGACTCCTCACCCCCCAAACTGTGGGGACTCCTCACCCCCCAAACTGTGGGGACTCCTCACCTCCCAAACTGTGGGGACTCCTCACCTCCCAAACTGTGGGGACTCCTCACCCCCCCAAACTGTGGGGAATCCTCACCCCCCAAACTGTGGGGACACCTCACTCCCAAACTGTGGGGACTCCTCACCTCCCAAACTGTGGGGACTCCACACCTCCCAAACTGTGGGGACTCCTCACCCCCCAAACTGTGGGGACTCCTCACCTCCCAAACTGTGGGGTCTCCTCACCTCCCAAACTGTGGGACTCCTCACCCCACCAAACTGTGGGGACTCCTTGCCCCCCAAACTGTGGGGACTCCTCACACACACCTCCCTCACACTGTATCTCTACTGTTGTTAATCCAGCTCCCTCACACTGTCACTCAGTAACCCCTCTCCCCCAGCGCCCTGTGTTACTGACTGTATCTCTACTGATGTTAATCCAGCTCCCTCACACTGTCACTCAGTAACCCCTCTCCCCCAGCACCCTGTGTTACTGACTGTATCTCTACTGATGTTAATCCAGCTCCCTCACACTGTCACTCAGTAACTCCTCTCCCCCAGCGCCCTGTGTTACTGACTGTATCTGTACTGATGTTAATCCAGCTCCCTCACACTGTCACTCAGTAACCCCTCTCCCCCAGCGCCCTGTGTTACTGACTGTATCTCTACTGATGTTAATCCAGCTCCCTCACACTCTCACTCAGTAACCCCTCTCCCCCAGCGCCCTGTGTTACTGACTGTATCTCTACTGATGTTAATCCAGCTCCCTCACACTGTCACTCAGTAACCCCTCTCCCCCAGCGCCCTGTGTTACTGACTGTATCTCTACTGATGTTAATCCAGCTCCCTCACACTGTCGCTCAGTAACCCCTCTCCCCCAGCGCCCTGTGTTACTGACTGTATCTCTACTGATGTTAATCCAACTCCCTCACACTCTCACTCAGTAACTCTCTCCCCCAGCGCCCTGTGTTACTGACTGTATCTCTACTGGTGTTAATCCAGCTCCCTCACACTGTCACTCAGTAACCCCTCTCTCCCCCAGCGCCCTGTGTTACTGACTGTATCTCTACTGACGTTACTCCAGCTCCCTCACACTGTCACTCAGTAACCCTCTCCCCCAGCGCCCTGTGTTACTGACTGTATCTCTACTGATGTTAATCCAGCTCCCTCACACTGTCACTCAGTAACCCCTCTCCCCCAGCGCCCTGTGTTACTGACTGTATCTCTACTGATGTTAATCCAGCTCCCTCACACTGTCACTCAGTAACCCCTCTCCCCCAGCATCCTGTGTTACTGACTGTATCTCTACTGATGTTAATCCAGCTCCCTCACACTGTCACTCAGTAACCCCTCTCCCCCAGCACCCTGTGTTACTGACTGTATCTCTACTGATGTTAATCCAGCTCCCTCACACTGTCGCTCAGTAACCTCTCTCCCCCAGCGTCCTGTCTTACTGACTGTATCTCTACTGATGTTAATCCAGCTCCCTCACACTGTCACTCAGTAACCCCTCTCCCCCAGCGTCCTGTCTTACTGACTGTATCTCTACTGATGTTAATCCAGCTCCCTCACACTGTCACTCAGTAACCCCTCTCCCCCAGCATCCTGTGTTACTGACTGTATCTCTACTGATGTTAATCCAGCTCCCTCACACTGTCACTCAGTAACCCCTCTCCCCCAGCGCCCTGTGTTACTGACTGTATCTCTACTGATGTTAATCCAGCTCCCTCACACTGTCACTCAGTAACCCCTCTCCCCCAGCGCCCTGTGTTACTGACTGTATCTCTACTGATGTTAATCCAGCTCCCTCACACTGTCACTCAGTAACCCCTCTCCCCCAGCGCCCTGTGTTACTGACTGTATCTCTACTGATGTTACTCCAGCTCCCTCACACTGTCACTCAGTAACCCCTCTCCCCCAGCGCCCTGTGTTACTGACTGCATCTCTACTGATGTTAATCCAGCTCCCTCACACTGTCACTCAGTAAACCCCTCTCCCCCAGCGCCCTGTGTTACTGACTGTATCTCTACTGATGTTAATCCAGCTCCCTCACACTGTCACTCAGTAACCCCTCTCCCCCAGCGCCCTGTGTTACTGACTGTATCTCTACTGATGTTAATCCAGCTCCCTCACACTGTCGCTCAGTAACCCCTCTCCCCCAGCGCCCTGTGTTACTGACTGTATCTCTACTGATGTTAATCCAGCTCCCTCACACTGTCACTCAGTAACCCCTCACCCCCAGCGCCCTCTGTTACTGACTGTATCTCTACTGATGTTAATCCAGCTCCCTCACACTGTCGCTCAGTAACCCCTCTCCCCCAGCGCCCTGTGTTACTGACTGTATCTCTACTGATGTTAATCCAGCTCCCTCACACTGTCACTCAGTAACCCCTCTCCCCCAGCACCCTGTGTTACTGACTGTATCTCTACTGATGTTAATCCAGCTCCCTCACACTGTCACTCAGTAACCCCTCTCCCCCAGCGCCCTGTGTTACTGACTGTACCTCTACTGATGTTAATCCAGCTCCCTCACACTGTCACTCAGTAACCCCTCTCCCCCAGCGCCCTGTGTTACTGACTGTATCTCTACTGATGTTACTCCAGCTCCCTCACACTGTCGCTCAGTAACCCCTCCCCCTGCGCCCTGTGTTACTGACTGTATCTCTACTGATGTTAATCCAGCTCCCTCACACTGTCGCTCAGTAACCCCTCTCCCCCAGCGCCCTGTGTTACTGACTGTATCTCTACTGATGTTAATCCAGCTCCCTCACACTGTCACTCAGTAACCCCTCACCCCCAGCGCCCTCTGTTACTGACTGTATCTCTACTGATGTTAATCCAGCTCCCTCACACTGTCGCTCAGTAACCCCTCTCCCCCAGCGCCCTGTGTTACTGACTGTATCTCTACTGATGTTAATCCAGCTCCCTCACACTGTCACTCAGTAACCCCTCTCCCCCAGCGCCCTGTGTTACTGACTGTATCTCTACTGATGTTAATCCAGCTCCCTCACACTGTCACTCAGTAACCCCTCTCCCCCAGCACCCTGTGTTACTGACTGTATCTCTACTGATGTTAATCCAGCTCCCTCACACTGTCACTCAGTAACCCCTCTCCCCCAGCGCCCTGTGTTACTGACTGTATCTCTACTGATGTTAATCCAGCTCCCTCACACTGTCACTCAGTAACCCCTCTCCCCCAGCGCCCTGTGTTACTGACTGTATCTCTACTGATGTTAATCCAGCTCCCTCACACTGTCACTCAGTAACCCCTCTCCCCCCAGCGCCCTGTGTTACTGACTGTATCTCTACTGATGTTAATCCAGCTCCCTCACACTGTCACTCAGTAACCCCTCTCCCCCAGCGCCCTGTGTTACTGACTGTATCTCTACTGATGTTAATCCAGCTCCCTCACACTGTCACTCAGTAACCCCTCTCTCCCCCAGCGCCCTGTGTTACTGACTGTATCTTTACTGATGTTAATCCAGCTCCCTCACACTGTCACTCAGTAACCCCTCTCCCCCAGCGCCCTGTGTTACTGACTGTATCTCTACTGATGTTAATCCAGCTCCCTCACACTGTCACTCAGTAACCCCTCTCCCCCAGCGCCCTGTGACACTGACTGTATCTCTACTGATGTTAATCCAGCTCCCTCACACTGTCACTCAGTAACCCCTCTCTCCCCCAGCGCCCTGTGTTACTGACTGTATCTTTACTGATGTTAATCCAGCTCCCTCACACTGTCACTCAGTAACCCCTCTCCCCCAGCGCCCTGTGACACTGACTGTATCTCTACTGATGTTAATCCAGCTCCCTCACACTGTCACTCAGTAACCCCTCTCCCCCAGCGCCCTGTGTTACTGACTGTATCTCTACTGATGTTAATCCAGCTCCCTCACACTGTCACTCAGTAACCCCTCTCTCCCCCAGCGCCCTGTGTTACTGACTGTATCTTTACTGATGTTAATCCAGCTCCCTCACACTGTCACTCAGTAACCCCTCTCCCCCAGCGCCCTGTGTTACTGACTGTATCTCTACTGATGTTAATCCTGCTCCCTCACACTGTCACTCAGTAACCCCTCTCTCCCCCAGCGCCCTGTGTTACTGACTGTATCTCTACTGATGTTAATCCAGCTCCCTCACACTGTCACTCAGTAACCCCTCTCTCCCCCAGCGCCCTGTGTTACTGACTGTATCTTTACTGATGTTAATCCAGCTCCCTCACACTGTCACTCAGTAACCCCTCTCCCCCAGCGCCCTGTGTTACTGACTGTATCTCTACTGATGTTAATCCTGCTCCCTCACACTGTCACTCAGTAACCCCTCTCTCCCCCAGCGCCCTGTGTTACTGACTGTATCTCTACTGATGTTAATCCAGCTCCCTCACACTGTCACTCAGTAACCCCTCTCTCCCCCAGCGCCCTGTGTTACTGACTGTATCTTTACTGATGTTAATCCAGCTCCCTCACACTGTCACTCAGTAACCCCTCTCCCCCAGCGCCCTGTGTTACTGACTGTATCTCTACTGATGTTAATCCAGCTCCCTCACACTGTCACACAGTAACCCCTCTCCCCCAGCGCCCTGTGTTACTGACTGTATCTCTACTGATGTTAATCCAGCTCCCTCACATTGTCACTCAGTAACCCCGCTGTACAGTACCTTCAGGCGACAGTAGAGTGCGGTTAGTACAATGCCGTAGATGAACAGAATGGCATCCAGCACGTAACAGATTTCGGGTTCCTTGATTGCTTCTGTACAAAGGGAGAGTGGAGATTTTAGGGCGAGGTTGTGTGCAGTTCAAGGAGCAGATGTCACAGCCAGTCCCACACTGACCTCCACCCCAGGGGAGTCATTTTGAAGAGAACGTGTCTGTATTTCAAAAGTTGGCATTTGCAAAGGAATGGTCTCTCTGTCTTTCTCGCTCTGTCTCTCTCTGTCTCTCTCTCTCGGTCTCTCTTTCTCTGTCTTTCTCTCTCTGTCTCTCTCTCGGTCTCTCTTTCTCTGTCTTTCTCGCTCTGTCTCTCTCTCGGTCTCTCTCTGTCTCTCTCTCTCTCGGTCTCTCTCTCTCGCTCTGTCTCTCTCTGTCTCTCTCTGTCTCTCTCGGTCTCTCTCTCGGTCTCTCTCTCTCTGTCTCTCTCTCTCTCTGTCTTTCTCACTCTGTCTCTCTCTCTCTCTCTGTCTCTCTGTCTCTTTCTCGCTCTGTCTCTCTCTGTTCAGTTCAGTTCAGTTCAAATGCTTTATTGGCATGAAAGTTTACAGAGAACCATATTGCCAAAGCTTACATAGCAAAAAGGTACAGTTTTCCAACATTCTGTAGGTGTCAGTCGATTTGACATTTGTTGGGTACATACAATATTACTTTTAAACAATATTAATTTTAAACAGTCTTTGTACTTCATTTGGTACGTTCAATATTAATTTTAAACAGTCTTAATTTTAAACAGTCCTCAGGTTGTGACATGTTGTTACATATTTGGCCCCAAGGTATGGTCTGTCTCCTTCTCCTAGGACTAATCTCAATTTTGACAGGTCATCCAATTCCTTGAAATCTGGGGTTGTTTGGCTTAGCTTGTTGAATAATATGTTTCTTGATGTGTTGAATTTTTCGCATTTTAGGAGGAAATGCATCTCTGTTTCAACCTCGCCGGCCAGACATTGATCGCATATTCTATTCTCTCTAGGCTGCCAGGATTTCTTGTATCTGCCTTTTTCAATTTCCAGTTGGTGGTCGCTTAGTCTGTACCTGGTGAGGGTCTGTCTCTGTTTTGTGTCTCTGATGGTCGTGAGGTAGTCTGCCAGTTTATATTCTCTTTTTAGGGCCCGGTAACATTCTAATCTGCTTTGGCTTTCAGTTATTTTGTTCCAATGTTCCAGGTAGGTTTCTTTGCATTTTTTAATGATTTGGTTCACTCGGATTGGTGTTTGGACGGCTGTGTTGGTCTGGGACTGGTCTCTCTCTTACTTTGTGTCTCTCTCTCTGTCTCTCCCTCTCTGTCTCTCTCACTGTCTCTCGCTCTCTGTGTGTCTGTCTCTCTCTCTGTCTCTCTCTCTGTCTCTCTCTCTGTCTCTCTCACTCTGTCTCTCTCTCTTACTCACTCACACTGTCGCTCTCTCTCACTGTCTCTCTCTCTTACTCTGACTCTCTCTCTCACTCTCTCTCTCACTCTGACTCTCTCACTCTCTCTGTGTCTCACTCTATCTCTGTCTCACTCTGTCTCTCTCACTCTGTCTCTCTCACTCTCACTCTCTCTCTCTCTGTCTCTCTCTCTCTCTCTCACTGTCTCTCTCTCTCTCTTTCTCTGTGGGGCAAATAAAACAGCCATGGACAACTAAAGAGGTGAGGGACGGCAGAAAGCTAAAAGGGCACACAGAAATGCAAAAGATAGCAGAGATCCTGTCGAATGGGTCAGATACAAAGACCAGCAAAGGGTCACAAAACAGAGCTACAAAAGGGAGTATGAAAAGAAACTTGCAAGGGATATCAAAATCAACATGAAGAATTTTTGCAATTATATTAGTGAAAAGAGGGTGGTCAGGAGCAACGTTGGCCCTTTGAAAACCGATAGCGCTGATATTGTCAAAGATAATAAGGAAATGGTGGACATGTTGAATAATTACTTTGCATCAGGAAACTGAATGGGGACTCATTAACATTAATGTAAGTAAACATAGAAACATAGAAACATAGAGATAGGAACAGGAGTAGGCCATTCGGCCCTTCGAGCCTGCTCCGCCATTCAATGAGATCATGGCTGATCTTCGTCTGAGATCATAGCTGATCTTACCAGTTCAGTACCCCGTCCCCGCCTTTTCTCCGTAACCCTTAATCCCCTTAGCCTTCAGAAATATATCCAATTCTCTCTTGAAAATATTTATTGAATTAGCCTTCACAGCCCTCTGTGGCAGGGAATTCCACAGGCTCACCACTCTTTGAGTGAAGAAATTCTTCCTCATCTCTGTTTTAAATGATTTGCCCGCTATTTTTAGACTGTGGCCCCTGGTTCTGTGCTCCCCGGCCATTGGAAACATTCTCTCTGAATTCAGCCTGTCCAGGCCTGCCATAATTTTATATGTTTCGATGAGATCCCCTCTCAATCTTCTAAACTCCAGTGAGTACAAGCCCAAACTATTTAATCTCTCTTCGTAGGTCATTCCCGCCATTCCAGGTATCAGCCTGGTGAATCGCCGTTGCACTCTTTCCATGGCAAGAACATCCTTCCGCAGATGGGGCGACCAAAACTGTACACAATACTCCAGATGCGGTCTCACCAGCACCTTGTACAGCTGTAGTAAGGTATCCCTATTCCTATACTCGAACCCCCTTGATATGAAGGCCAACATACCATTTGCCTTCTTAATCGCCTGTTGCACCTGCATGCTCTCCTTCAGTGACTGGTGCACAAGAACACCCAGGTCCCTCTGCACTTCCCCATCTCCCAATCTATTGCCATTTAGATAATAATCCACCCTCCTGTTTTTACCCCCAAAGTGGATAACCTCGCATTTATCCACATTATAGTGCATCTGCCACGTATCCGCCCATTCCCCCAACCTGTCCAAATCGCACTGTAGCCTCCTGACATCCTCATCAGAGCCCACCCCTCCTCCTAGTTTAGTGTCGTCAGCGAATTTGGAAATATTGCATCCAATTCCCTGATCCAGATCATTTATATATATTGGGAACAGCTGGGGTCCCAGGACAGATCCTTGCGGCACCCCGCTGGTCACTGCCTGCCACTCCGAAAACGAGCCGTTTATTCCAACTCTCTGTTTTCTATCCGCCAGCCAGTTCTCTATCCACGTTAATACTTTGCCCCCAATCCCATGAGCCTTAATTTTGCATGATAATCTTTTGTGTGGAACCTTATCGAAGGCTTTCTGGAAGTCAAGGTACACCACATCCACTGGCTCTCCCCCATCTATTTTACCAGTTACTTCCTCAAAAAATTCCAGCAGATTAGTCAAACACGATTTACCCTTTGTAAATCCATGTTGACTCTGTCCGATCCTTTCCCCATTTGTCAAGTGCTCCGCTATTTTATCCTTAATAATGGACTCTAGCATTTTGCCCACAACCGATGTAAGGCTTACTGGTCTATAATTCCCTGCTTTCTCTCTACCCCCCTTTTTAAATATTGGGGTAACATTAGCTACCCTCCAATCCACGGGTACTGTTCCCGAGTCAATGGAGTTCCGGAAGATGATCCTTAGAGCATCTGCTATCTCCAGGGCCACCTCCTTAAGTACCCTAGGATGTAGTTTATCAGGCCCCGGGGATTTGTCGGCCTTCAGTCCCCTCAACTTACCCAACACCACATCCCTAGAGATACTAATTTCTGTCAGCTCCTCCCTCTCATTAGTCCCTATGTTTGCCGATATTCCTGGGAGGTTATAACAGTAATGAAGAAAATAATGGGACTTAAGAGTGACAAATCCCCAGGACCAGATGGTTTCCATCCTAGGGTTTTAACAGACGTAGGTGAGCACTTTGCAGATGCCCTAATTATAATCTTCCAAAGCTCTCTCCATTCAGGTACCATTCCGTTAGATTGGAAAATTGCGCCTGTCACTCCGCTATTTAAGAATGGCGAGAGAGGGAAACCAGGGAATTATAGACCAGTTAGCCTAACGTCTGTTTTTTTTTATTCATTGATGTGATGTGGGCGTCGCTGGCTGGCTAGGCCTGCATTTAGTGCCCATCCCTAATTGCCCTTGAGAAGATGGTGGTGAGCCGCCTTCTTGAACCGCTGCAGTCCATATGGTGTAGGTGCTCCCACAATGCTGTTAGGTAAGGAGTTCCAGGATTTTGGCCCAGCGACAGTGAAGGAACGGCGATACAGGTCCAAGTCAGGATGGTGTGTGGCTTGGAGGGGAACTTGGAGGTGGTGACGTTCCCATGCATCTGCTGCCCTTGTCCTTCTAAGTGGTAGAGGTCGCCGGTTTGGGAGGTGCTGTTGAAGGAGCTTTGGCGAGTTGCTGCAGTGCATCTTGTAGATGGTCCACACTGCAGCCACGGTGCGCCGGTGGTGGAGGGAGTGAATGTTTAAGGTGGTGGATGGGGTGCCAATCAAGCGGGCTGCTTTGTCCTGAATGGTGTCGAGCTTCTTGAGTGCTGTTGGGAGCTGCACTCATCCAGGCAAGTGGAGAGTATTCCATCACACTCCTGACTTGTGCCTTGTAGATGGTGGAGAGGCTTTGGGGAGTCAGGAGGTGAGACACTCGCCGCAGAATACCCAGCCTCTGACCCGCTCTTGTAGCCACAGTATTGGGAAATTGCTGGAGTCCATAATTAAGGATAGGGTGACTGAACACCTCGAACATTTTCAGTTGATCAGAGAGAGCCAGCATAGATTTGTGAAAGGCAGGTCACGCCTGACAAACCAGATTGAATTTTTTGAAGAGCTGTCTAAAGTAGTGGGCAGAGGAATGTCCATGGACGTTATATATATGGACTTACAGAAGGCATTTGATAAAGTCCCACATAAGAGACTGTTAATAGATACACAGATACATAGAAGATAGGAGCAGGAGTAGGCCATTCGGCCCCTCGAGCCTGCTCCGCCATTCAATGAGATCATGGCTGATCATCCAAATTCAGTACCCTGTCCCTGCCTTCTCCCCATGTCCCTCGATCCCTTTAGCCTGAAGAAATATATCCAACTCCTTCTTGAATATATTTAATGAATTGGCCTCCACTGCCTTCTGTGGTAGAGAATTCCACAGGTTCACCACTCTCTGGGTGAAGAAATTCCTCCTCATTTCTGTCCTAAATGGCTTACCCCTTATCCTTAGACTGTGACCCCTGGTTCTGGACTCCCCGACCATCGGGAACATCCTTCCTGCATCTAGTCTGTCTAGTCCTGTTAGAATTTTATAAGTTTCAATGAGATCCCCTCTCATTCTTCTAAACTCCAGCGAGTACAAGCCCAATCGACCCAATCTCTCCTCATACGCCATTCCTGCCATCCCAGGTATCAGTCTGGTGAATTTTCGCTGCACTCCCTCCATGGCAAGAACGTCCTTCCTCAGATAAGGCGACCAAAACTGCACACAATACTCAAGGTGTGGTCTCACCAAGGCCCTGTACAACTGCAGCAAGACATCCTTGTTCCTGTACTCAAACCCTCTCGCTACGAAGGCCAACATACCATTTGCCTTCTTAACCGCCTGCTGCACCTGCGTGCTTACATTCAGCGACTGGTGCACAAGGACACCCAGGTCTCTGTTGCACTTCCCCTTCTCCCAGTCTATTGCCGTTCAGATAATAATCTGCCTTCCTGTTTTTGACACCCAAGTGTCTAACCTCGCATTTATCCACATTAAGGTTGAAGCCCATGAAATTGAGGGCAAATTATTGAGCTGGTTAGGAAATGGGCGGGAGACAGAGAGTAGGGATAATGGGTAGATACTCAAATTGGCAGGAGGTGACGAGTGATGTCCCGCAGGGATCTGTGTTGGGGCCTCAACTATTCACATACTATTAAGGGGAACTGATCAGGTAGAGAGAGAGAAACTATTTCTGCTGGTTGGGGATTCTAGCACTAGGGGACACGGTCTAAAAATTAATGCCAGACCTTTCAGGAGTGATGTTAGGAAACACTTCGACACACAAAGGGTGGTCGAAGTTTGGAACTCTCTTCCGCAAAGGGCAATTGGTGCTGGGGATCAACTGTTAATGTTAAATCGGAGATTGATAGGTTTCTGTTAACCAAAGGTATTGAGGGGTATGGGGCAAAGGCGGGTGGATAGAGTTAGGTCACAGATCAGCCATTATCTCATTAAATGGCGGACCAGGCTCGAGGGACTGAATGGGCCTCCTCCAGGTTCCTATGTCTCGCTTTCTGTCTCTCTCACACTGTCCCTCTCTCTCACTCTCTGTTCCTCTCTCTCACTCTCTCTATCTCTCTCTCTCTCTGTCTCTCTCTCTCTCTCTCTCTGTCAGTTCAGTTCAGTTCAGTTCAAATGCTTTATTGGCATGAAAGTTTACAGAGAACCATATTGCCAAAGCTTACATAGCAAAAAGGTACAGTTTTCCAACATTCTGTAGGTGTCAATCGATTTGACATTTGTTGGTTACATACAATATTACTTTTAAACAATATTAATTTTAAACAGTCTTTGTACTTCATTTGGTACGTTCAATATTAATTTTAAACAGTCTTAATTTTAAACAGTCCTCAGGTTGTGACATGTTGTTACATATTTGGCCCCAAGGTATGGTCTGTCTCCTTCTCCTAGGACTAATCTCAATTTTGACAGATCATCCAATTCCTTGAAATCTGGGGTTGTTTGGCTTAGCTTGTTGAATAATATGTTTCTTGATGTGTTGAATTTTTCGCATTTTAGGAGGAAATGCATCTCTGTTTCAACCTCGCCGGCCAGACATTGATCGCATATTCTATTCTCTCTAGGCTGCCAGGATTTCTTGTATCTGCCTTTTTCAATTTCCAGTTGGTGGTCGCTTAGTCTGTACCTGGTGAGGGTCTGTCTCTGTTTTGTGTCTCTGATGGTCGTGAGGTAGTCTGCCAGTTTATATTCTCTTTTTAGGGCCCGGTAACATTCTAATCTGCTTTGGCTTTCAGTTATTTTGTTCCAATGTTCCAGGTAGGTTTCTTTGCATTTTTTAATGATTTGGTTCACTCGGATTGGTGTTTGGACGGCTGTGTTGGTCTGGGGCTGGTCAGGGTCCGGCTGAGTACTTAGTTTCAGTAGCAGCTGACTCAGGGGACTCTTTTCTGGGTTTAGCTCTTGGGTCTGAAAGGCTTTGAAATGAAGGGTGTCTGGGGAGCTAGATTTGAGGTGATTTAGGAAGTTTAGTGCTCGTTTTTGGATGTTTATTATCAGTGGGTATCTGCCTAGTTCGGCTCTGCATGCATTTGTTGGCGTTTTTCTTTGGGTGCGAAGGATGCTTCGGCAGAATTCTGCATGTAGGGCTTCTATTGTGTGTTTTTCCCATTTAGTGTAGCTTTGGTGATTTAGCGGGCCCCATACTTCACTACCGTACAGTGCAATGGGCAGGATTATGCTGTCAAATATTTTGAGCCAGATTTTGATTGGGATTTGGATGTTGTAGAATTTTCTTTTTATTGCATATAGGGCTCTTCGGGCTTTTTCTTTTAGTGCATTCACTGCTATGCTGAAGCTCCCTGATGCTGTAATAGTTAGACCAAGGTAGGTGTAGCTCATAGTGTGTCCTATAGTGGTATCACTGAGGGTAAACTGGTATTTGTTTTCCTGACATCTGGGCCTTTTTTGAAAAATCATGATGTTGGTTTTCTTTAGATTTACTGTTAGAGCCCAATTTTGGCAGTATTTGTCGAGTAGGTCTAGTTGTTGCTGTAATCCCTGTTCTGTGGGAGACAGCAGAACCAGGTCGTCCGCATAGAACAGGGATTTCACTTCTCCATCCAGGAGACGGAGACCTGGTGACTCGCTTTGCTCCAGCATGTCTGCTAATTCATTTATGTATATGTTGAACAGGGTCGGGCTCAAATTGCAGCCCTGCCGGACGCCTCTTCTCTGGGTGAAGAAATCGGTGCGTTTGTCTCCAATTTTGACCCCGCATTTGTTTTTCAGATACATTGATTTAATAAGGTCATAGACTTTGCCCCCTATTCCACACTGAAGAAGTTTATAATAGAGCCCTTCGTGCCATATAGAGTCAAAGGCTTTCTTGAAGTCGATGAAACAGGCGAATATTTTCCCATTTTTTGTTTGGTGTATATGTTTTTCAATGAGGGTGTGAAGGGTATAGATATGGTCGGCGGTGCGGTGTTTTGGAAGAAAGCCTATTTGGTTTTTTCTGAGGATATTATGTTTGTTAAGAAAATCAAGTAATCTACTATTTAGAATACTGCAGAATAACTTCCCTAGACAACTGTTGACACAGATGCCGCGGTAGTTATTTGGGTCTGATTTGTTTCCACTTTTATATATGGGGGAGATTAGTCCTTGGCACCAGATATCGGGAAAACAGCCTGAACGTAATATGATGTTGAATAATTTGAGTACCGCACCCTGCATCTCCATATTGCTGAACTTGAGCATTTCATTTTTGATGTTGTCTGGGCCACAGGCTTTCTTTAGGTGGAGAGATTTTGTTTTTGTGGCCAGTTCTTTCCATGTGATTGGGGAGTCTAGAGGGTTTTGGTTGTCTTTAATTGTTGCTTCTAATGTGTGGAGTTTTTCTGTGACCTGATGTTGACTTGGGTTTGTTTCGTTTATTGGGGTGTCTTTGTAGAGGTTTTCAAAATGTGTTCTCCAGATGTCGCCATCTTGGATTGGTAATGCTTGCAATTGTGTTGTACTCAGGTTATTCCACATTTCCCTCTCTGTCTCTCTCTCTCTCTCTCTCTGTTCTCTCTCTCTCTCTGTCTCTCTGTCCCTCTCTCACTCTCTGTCTCTCTTTCTCTCTCTGTCTCTCTTTCTCACTCTCTGTCTCTCTTTCTCACTCTCTGTCCCTCTCTCTCTCTCTCTGTCCCTCTCTCTCAGTTTCTGTTCCTCTCTCTCTCTCTCTGTCTCTCTCTCTCTGTCTGTCTCTCTCTCTCTCTCTCTGTCTCTCTCTCTCTCTGTCCCTCTCTCTCTCTCTCTCTCTGTCTCTCTCTCTCTCTCTCTCTCTCTCTGTCTCTCTCTGTCCCTCTCTCTCTCTGTCCCTCTCTCTGTCTCTCTCTGTCTCTGTCTCTCTCTCTGTCCCTCTCTCTCTCTCTCTGTCCCTCTCTCTCTCTGTCTCTCTCTCTCTCTCTGTCTCTCACTCTCTCTCTCTGTCCCTCTCTCTCTCTGTCTCTCTCTCTCTGTCCCTCTCTCTCACTCTCTGTTCCTCTCTCTCACTCTCTCTATCTCTCTCTCTCTGTCTCTCTCTCTCTCTCTCTCTGTCTCTCTCTCACTCTCTGTCTCTCTCTCTGTCCCTCTCTCTCTCTCTGTCTCTCTCTGTCTCTCTCTCTCTCTCTGTCTCTCTCTCTCTCTCTCACTCTCTCACTCTCTGTCTCTCTTTCTCACTCTCTGTCTCTCTTTCTCACTCTCTGTCCCTCTCTCTCTCTCTGTCCCTCTCTCACTCTCTGTTCCTCTCTCTCTGTCTCTCTCACTCTGTCTGTCTCTGTCTCTGTCTCTCTCTCTGTCCCTCTCTCTCTCTGTCTCTCTCTGTCCCTCTCTCTCTCTGTCTCTCTCTCTCTGTCTCTCTCTCTCTCTGTCTCTCACTCTCTGTCCCTCTCTCTCTCTCTCTCTCTGTCTCTCTCTCCCTCTCTGTCTCCTCTTCTCTCTCTCTCTCTGTCTCTCTCTCTCTGTCTCTCTCTCTCTGTCTCTCTCTCTCTGTCTCTCTCTCTGTCTCCTCTCTCTCTGCTCTCTCTCTCTTCTCTCTCTGTCTCTCTCTCTGTCTCTCTCTCTCTCTGTCTCCTCTCTCTCTGTCTCTCTTCTCTCTCTCTGTCCCCTCTCTCTCTCTCTCTGTATCTCTTTCTCTCTCTCTCTCTCTCTCTCTGTCTCTCTCTCTCTCTGTCTCTCTCTCTGTCCCTCTCTCTCTCTGTCTCTCTCTGTCTCTCTCTCTCTGTCTCTCTCTCTCTGTCTCTCTCAATTCAATTCAATTCAATTCAATTTTTCAATTCAATTCAAATGCTTTATTGGCATGAAAGTTTACAGGGAACCATATTGCCAAAGCTTACATAACAAAAAGTACAGTTTTCCAACATTCTGTAGGTGTCAAACAATTTTGACCTTCGTTGGTACAGACAATATTAATTTAAACAGTCGTTGACCCTCGTTGGGTACATTCAGTATTAATTTTTAAACAGTCATTGGGTACATTCGGTATTGATTTAAACATTCTTAATGTTTATATATGCTATGGGTGTGCTCGTTAGTCCCTCACTGTTCCTCAGGTTGTGACATGTTGTTACATTTGGGCACCAAGGTATGGTCTGTCTCCCTCCCCCAGGACTATTCTTAATTTTGACAGGTCATTCCAATTCTTTGAAATCTGGGGTTGTTTGGCTGAGCTTGTCAAAATATATGTTTCTTGTTTTGTTGAATTTTTCGCATTTTAGGAGGAAGTGCATCTCTGTCTCAACCTCGCCGGCCAGACATTGATCACATATTCTATTCTCTCTAGGCTGCCAGGATTTCTTGTATCTTCCTTTTTTAATTGCCAGTTGGTGGTCGCTTAGTCTGTACCTGGTGAGGGTCTGTCTCTGTTTTGTGTCTCTGATGGTCGAGAGATGGTCTGCCAGTTTATATTCTCTTTTTAGGGCCCGGTAACATTCTAATCTGCTTTGGCTTTTGGTTATTTTGTTCCAATGTTCCAGATAGGTTTCTTTGCATTGTTTAATGATTTGGTTCACTCGGATTGGTGTTTCGAGGGCAGTGTTGGTCTGGGAATGGTCAGGGTCCGGCTGAGTAGGAGTACTTAGTTTCAGTAGCAGCTGACTCAGGGGACTCATTTCTGGGTTCAGCTCTTGGGTCTGGAGGGCTTTAAAATGAAGGGTGTCTGGGGAACTAGATTTGAGGTGATTTAGAAAGTTTAGTGCTCATTTTTGGATGTTTATTATCAGTGGGTATCTGCCTAGTTCGGCTCTACATGCATTTGTTGGTGTTTTCCTTTGGGTGCGAAGAATGCTTCGGCAAAATTCTGCATGTAGGGCTTCTATTGTGTGTTTTTTCCCATTTAGTGTAGCTATGGTGATTGAGTGGGCCCCATACTTCACTACCGTACAGCGCAATTGGCAGGATTATGCTGTCAAATATTTTGAGCCAGATTTTGATTGGAATTTGGATGTTGTAGAATTTTCTTTTTATTGCATATAGGGCTCTTCGGGCTTTTTCTTTTAGTGCATTCACTGCTATGCTGAAGCTCCCTGATGCTGTGATGGTTAGACCAAGGTAAGTGTAGCTCATAGTGTGTCCTATGATGGTATCACTGAGAGTAAACTGGTATTTGTTTTCCTGACATCTGGGCCTTTTTTGAAAAATCATCATGTTGGTTTTCTTTAGATTTACTGTCAGGGGCCCAATTTTGGCAGTATTTGTCGAGTAGGTCTAATTGTTGCTGTAGTCCTTGTTCTGTGGGAGACAGCAGAACCAGCTCGTCTGCATAGAACAGGGATTTCACTTCCCCATCCAGGAGACAGAGACCCGGTGACTCGCTTTGCTCCAGCATGTCTGCTAACTCATTTATGTATATGTTGAACAGGGTCGGGCTCAAATTGCAGCCCTGCCGGACGGCTCTTCTCTGGGTGAAGAAACCGGTGCGTTTGTCTCCAATTTTGACACCGCATTTATTTTTCAGATACATCGATTTAATAAGGTCATAGACTTTGCCCCCTATTCCACACTGAAGAAGTTTGTAATAGAGCCCTTCATGCCAGATAGAGTCAAAAGCTTTCTTGAAGTCAATGAAACAAGCGAATATTTTCCCATTTTTTGTTTGGTGCATATGTTTTTCAATGAGAGTGTGAAGGGTATAGATATGGTCGGTGGTGCGGTGTTTTGGAAGAAAGCCTATTTGATTTTTTCTAAGGATATTATGTTTGTTAAGAAAATGCAGCAATCTACTATTTAGAATACTGCAGAATAACTTCCCTAGACAAATGTTGACACAGATGCCACGGTAGTTATTTGGGTCTGATTTGTTTCCACTTTTATATATGGGAGAGATGAGTCCTTGGCACCAGATATCGGGAAAACAGCCTGAACGTAATATGATGTTGAATAACTTGAGTACAGCACCCTGCATCTCTCTCTCTCTGTCTCTCTCTCTCTCAATTCAATTCAATTCAATTCAATTCAATTTTTTTTCAATTCAAATGCTTTATTGGCATGAAAGTTTACAGAGAACCATATTGCCAAAGCTTACATTGCAAAAAGGTACAGTTTTCTAACATTCTGTAGGTGTCAATCGATTTGACATTTGTTGGGTACATACAATATTACTTTTAAACAATATTAATTTTAAACAGTCTTTGTACTTCATTTGGTACGTTCAATATTAATTTTAAACAGTCTTAATTTTAAACAGTCCTCAGGTTGTGACATGTTGTTACATATTTGGCCCCAAGGTATGGTCTGTCTCCTTCTCCTAAGACTAATCTCAATTTTGACAGATCATCCAATTCCTTGAAATCTGGGGTTGTTTGGCTTAGCTTGTTGAATAATATGTTTCTTGATGTGTTGAATTTTTCGCATTTTAGGAGGAAATGCATTTCTGTTTCAACCTCGCCAGCCAGACATTGATCGCATATTCTATTCTCTCTAGGCTGCCAGGATTTCTTGTATCTGCCTTTTTCAATTTCCAGTTGGTGGTCGCTTAGTCTGTACCTGGTGAGGGTCTGTCTCTGTTTTGTGTCTCTGATGGTCGTGAGGTAGTCTGCCAGTTTATATTCTCTTTTTAGGGCCCGGTAACATTCTAATCTGCTTTGGCTTTCGGTTATTTTGTTCCAATGTTCCAGGTAGGTTTCTTTGCATTTTTTAATGATTTGGTTCACTCGGATTGGTGTTTGGACGGCTGTGTTGGTCTGGGGCTGGTCAGGGTCCGGCTGAGTACTTAGTTTCAGTAGCAGCTGACTCAGGGGACTCTTTTCTGGGTTTAGCTCTTGGGTCTGAAAGGCTTTGAAATGAAGGGTGTCTGGGGAGCTAGATTTGAGGTGATTTAGGAAGTTTAGTGCTCGTTTTTGGATGTTTATTATCAGTGGGTATCTGCCTAGTTCGGCTCTGCATGCATTTGTTGGCGTTTTTCTTTGGGTGCGAAGGATGCTTCGGCAGAATTCTGCATGTAGGGCTTCTATTGTGTGTTTTTCCCATTTAGTGTAGCTTTGGTGATTTAGCGGGCCCCATACTTCACTACCGTACAGTGCAATGGGCAGGATTATGCTGTCAAATATTTTGAGCCAGATTTTGATTGGGATTTGGATGTTGTAGAATTTTCTTTTTATTGCATATAGGGCTCTTCGGGCTTTTTCTTTTAGTGCATTCACTGCTATGCTGAAGCTCCCTGATGCTGTAATAGTTAGACCAAGGTAGGTGTAGCTCATAGTGTGTCCTATAGTGGTATCACTGAGGGTAAACTGGTATTTGTTTTCCTGACATCTGGGCCTTTTTTGAAAAATCATGATGTTGGTTTTCTTTAGATTTACTGTTAGAGCCCAATTTTGGCAGTATTTGTCGAGTAGGTCTAGTTGTTGCTGTAATCCCTGTTCTGTGGGAGACAGCAGAACCAGGTCGTCCGCATAGAACAGGGATTTCACTTCTCCATCCAGGAGACGGAGACCTGGTGACTCGCTTTGCTCCAGCATGTCTGCTAATTCATTTATGTATATGTTGAACAGGGTCGGGCTCAAATTGCAGCCCTGCCGGACGCCTCTTCTCTGGGTGAAGAAATCGATGCGTTTGTCTCCAATTTTGACCCCGCATTTGTTTTTCAGATACATTGATTTAATAAGGTCATAGACTTTGCCCCCTATTCCACACTGAAGAAGTTTATAATAGAGCCCTTCGTGCCATATAGAGTCAAAGGCTTTCTTGAAGTCGATGAAACAGGCGAATATTTTCCCATTTTTTGTTTGGTGTATATGTTTTTCAATGAGGGTGTGAAGGGTATAGATATGGTCGGCGGTGCGGTGTTTTGGAAGAAAGCCTATTTGGTTTTTTCTGAGGATATTATGTTTGTTAAGAAAATCAAGTAATCTACTATTTAGAATACTGCAGAATAACTTCCCTAGACAACTGTTGACACAGATGCCGCGGTAGTTATTTGGGTCTGATTTGTTTCCACTTTTATATATGGGGGAGATTAGTCCTTGGCACCAGATATCGGGAAAACAGCCTGAACGTAATATGATGTTGAATAATTTGAGTACCGCACCCTGCATCTCCATATTGCTGAACTTGAGCATTTCATTTTTGATGTTGTCTGGGCCACAGGCTTTCTTTAGGTGGAGAGATTTTGTTTTTGTGGCCAGTTCTTTCCATGTGATTGGGGAGTCTAGAGGGTTTTGGTTGTCTTTAATTGTTGCTTCTAATGTGTGGAGTTTTTCTGTGACCTGATGTTGACTTGGGTTTGTTTCGTTTATTGGGGTGTCTTTGTAGAGGTTTTCAAAATGTGTTCTCCAGATGTCGCCATCTTGGATTGGTAATGCTTGCAATTGTGTTGTACTCAGGTTATTCCACATTTCCCTCTCTGTCTCTCTCTCTCTCTCTCTCTGTCTCTCTCTCTCTCTGTCTCTCTGTCCCTCTCTCACTCTCTGTCTCTCTTTCTCTCTCTGTCTCTCTTTCTCACTCTCTGTCTCTCTTTCTCACTCTCTGTCCCTCTCTCTCTCTCTGTCCCTCTCTCTCAGTTTCTGTTCCTCTCTCTCTCTCTCTGTCTCTCTCTCTCTGTCTGTCTCTCTCTCTCTCTCTCTGTCTCTCTCTCTCTCTGTCCCTCTCTCTCTCTCTCTCTCTGTCCCTCTCTCTCTCTCTCTCTCTCTGTCTCTCTCTGTCCCTCTCTCTCTCTGTCCCTCTCTCTGTCTCTCTCTGTCTCTGTCTCTCTCTCTGTCCCTCTCTCTCTCTCTCTGTCCCTCTCTCTCTCTGTCTCTCTCTCTCTCTCTGTCTCTCACTCTCTCTCTCTGTCCCTCTCTCTCTCTGTCTCTCTCTCTCTGTCCCTCTCTCTCACTCTCTGTTCCTCTCTCTCACTCTCTCTATCTCTCTCTCTCTGTCTCTCTCTCTCTCTCTCTCTGTCTCTCTCTCACTCTCTGTCTCTCTCTCTGTCCCTCTCTCTCTCTCTGTCTCTCTCTGTCTCTCTCTCTCTCTCTGTCTCTCTCTCTCTCTCTCACTCTCTCACTCTCTGTCTCTCTTTCTCACTCTCTGTCTCTCTTTCTCACTCTCTGTCCCTCTCTCTCTCTCTGTCCCTCTCTCACTCTCTGTTCCTCTCTCTCTGTCTCTCTCGCTCTGTCTGTCTCTGTCTCTGTCTCTCTCTCTGTCCCTCTCTCTCTCTGTCTCTCTCTGTCCCTCTCTCTCTCTGTCTCTCTCTCTCTGTCTCTCTCTCTCTCTGTCTCTCACTCTCTGTCCCTCTCTCTCTCTCTCTCTGTCTCTCTCTCCCTCTCTGTCTCTCTCTCTCTCTCTCTCTGTCTCTCTCTCTCTGTCTCTCTCTCTCTGTCTCTCTCTCTGTCTCTCTCTCTGTCTCTCACTCTCTGTCTGTCTCTCTCTCTCTCTCTGTCTCTCTCTCTGTCTCTCTCTCTCTGTCTCTCTCTCTCTCTGTCTCTCTTTCTCTCTCTGTCCCTCTCTCTCTCTCTCTCTGTATCTCTTTCTCTCTCTCTCTCTCTCTCTCTGTCTCTCTCTCTCTCTGTCTCTCTCTCTGTCCCTCTCTCTCTCTGTCTCTCTCTGTCTCTCTCTCTCTGTCTCTCTCTCTCTGTCTCTCTCAATTCAATTCAATTCAATTCAATTTTTCAATTCAATTCAAATGCTTTATTGGCATGAAAGTTTACAGGGAACCATATTGCCAAAGCTTACATAACAAAAAGTACAGTTTTCCAACATTCTGTAGGTGTCAAACAATTTTGACCTTCGTTGGGTACAGACAATATTAATTTAAACAGTCGTTGACCCTCGTTGGGTACATTCAGTATTAATTTTTAAACAGTCATTGGGTACATTCGGTATTGATTTAAACATTCTTAATGTTTATATATGCTATGGGTGTGCTCGTTAGTCCCTCACTGTTCCTCAGGTTGTGACGTTGTTACATATTGGGCACCAAGGTATGGTCTGTCTCCCTCCCCCAGGACTATTCTTAATTTTGACAGGTCATCCAATTCTTTGAAATCTGGGGTTGTTTGGCTGAGCTTGTCAAAATATATGTTTCTTGTTTTGTTGAATTTTTCGCATTTTAGGAGGAAGTGCATCTCTGTCTCAACCTCGCCGGCCAGACATTGATCACATATTCTATTCTCTCTAGGCTGCCAGGATTTCTTGTATCTTCCTTTTTTAATTGCCAGTTGGTGGTCGCTTAGTCTGTACCTGGTGAGGGTCTGTCTCTGTTTTGTGTCTCTGATGGTCGAGAGATGGTCTGCCAGTTTATATTCTCTTTTTAGGGCCCGGTAACATTCTAATCTGCTTTGGCTTTTGGTTATTTTGTTCCAATGTTCCAGATAGGTTTCTTTGCATTGTTTAATGATTTGGTTCACTCGGATTGGTGTTTCGAGGGCAGTGTTGGTCTGGGAATGGTCAGGGTCCGGCTGAGTAGGAGTACTTAGTTTCAGTAGCAGCTGACTCAGGGGACTCATTTCTGGGTTCAGCTCTTGGGTCTGGAGGGCTTTAAAATGAAGGGTGTCTGGGGAACTAGATTTGAGGTGATTTAGAAAGTTTAGTGCTCATTTTTGGATGTTTATTATCAGTGGGTATCTGCCTAGTTCGGCTCTACATGCATTTGTTGGTGTTTTCCTTTGGGTGCGAAGAATGCTTCGGCAAAATTCTGCATGTAGGGCTTCTATTGTGTGTTTTTCCCATTTAGTGTAGCTATGGTGATTGAGTGGGCCCCATACTTCACTACCGTACAGCGCAATTGGCAGGATTATGCTGTCAAATATTTTGAGCCAGATTTTGATTGGAATTTGGATGTTGTAGAATTTTCTTTTTATTGCATATAGGGCTCTTCGGGCTTTTTCTTTTAGTGCATTCACTGCTATGCTGAAGCTCCCTGATGCTGTGATGGTTAGACCAAGGTAAGTGTAGCTCATAGTGTGTCCTATGATGGTATCACTGAGAGTAAACTGGTATTTGTTTTCCTGACATCTGGGCCTTTTTTGAAAAATCATCATGTTGGTTTTCTTTAGATTTACTGTCAGGGCCCAATTTTGGCAGTATTTGTCGAGTAGGTCTAATTGTTGCTGTAGTCCTTGTTCTGTGGGAGACAGCAGAACCAGCTCGTCTGCATAGAACAGGGATTTCACTTCCCCATCCAGGAGACAGAGACCCGGTGACTCGCTTTGCTCCAGCATGTCTGCTAACTCATTTATGTATATGTTGAACAGGGTCGGGCTCAAATTGCAGCCCTGCCAGACGCCTCTTCTCTGGGTGAAGAAACCGGTGCGTTTGTCTCCAATTTTGACACCGCATTTATTTTTCAGATACATCGATTTAATAAGGTCATAGACTTTGCCCCCTATTCCACACTGAAGAAGTTTGTAATAGAGCCCTTCGTGCCAGATAGAGTCAAAAGCTTTCTTGAAGTCAATGAAACAAGCGAATATTTTCCCATTCTCACTCTCTCTCTCACACTCCCACTCTCTCTCTCACTCTCTCACTCTCTCACACACTCCCACTCTCTCTTTCTCTCTCTCTCACACACTCAAATTCAAATTCAAATTCAAATCACTTTATTGGCATGATAAGGTACATCTTATGTTGCCAAAGCATCATAATACATTTATGGTTGAACACATAAACGCAGTTCTATTCATACAGTGTATAAACAGGTATATCCCTGAGTGTATAAATATACAATCGCATGATTTATATATACTCTTTTCTTAGTTTACTGGTTGTCCCTCTGTTCATGGCAAGCTGTAACATAGTGTGCCGCCAGTGTTACACAGCTTCTCTCCTCCCCCAGTAGGTATGGGAGTTTTTGGTTGTCATTCAGATTTCTGAATTCATGGCATATTTGTGAGAATTTTTGGTAGAAATTCTCCCTGATGCCCTGATATTTTCCACAGGCTGTGAGGAAGTGCATCTCTGTCTCCACTACTCCCTGACTGCAGTGAGAGCATATCCTGTCTTCTCTTGGCAGCCTGGTCTGCCTGTGTCTGCCTTTTTCGATCGCTAGGCTATGTTCGCTAAGTCTGTACCTTGTCAAGGTTCTTCTCAGTTTGTTATCCTTTACCATGGTCAGGTAATCAGCTATGTT
>NW_028225184.1:10627783-10658316 GCF_052327205.1 Somniosus microcephalus
GTGAGGAGACCAAAACTGGGCACAGTATTCCAAGTGCGACCTGACCAAGGTTTTGTACAAGGACAAAATAGTATGCCTCGTCTTGTACTCAATTGTCCTATGGATACACCCCAACACCCTATTTGCTCTTGCTATCGCTTCACGGCATTGCTCATGTACCTTTAACGATGTATGCACTAGAATGTTCAAATCTCTTTCTATCTCCACCTTCTTTAATGCCTTTCCCTGAAGGGTGTATGAATATTGAGCATTTGCCCTGTTCACGTGCATAACACTGCACTTATCTAAGTTATACACCATTTTCCAGTCCTGAGCCCAATCTCTCAACATATTAAGATTTGCCTGAAGCGGACGAGCATCTTCTACAGTCCTGACACTCGCACAGATCTTGGTATCATCTGCAAATTTGCAGATTGTGCCCCCAACACCTACATCCAGATCATTAATAAAAATAGTAAAGAGCAACGGTACTAACACTGATCCCTGCAGGACATCCCTGATGACCGGACTTCAAACAGATCTAAATCAATCTATAACTACTTCTTGCCTACATCCTGCCAGCCAGTTCTCAATCCAGCTCAATATATTACCACTAATACCAGAGGCTTCGATCTTACAGAGAAGCCTCTTATGCGGTATCTTATCAAAAGCTTTTTGGAAATCTAAGTAGACAATGTCTACTGGACTTCCCTCAATCACCAACTTTGTAACGTCTTCAAAAAATACCATTAGATTTGTAAGATATGATCTTTTTATGAAGCCATGTTGGGTGTCCCTAATATGTCCCTCTCTAGCCAAGCATTCATATATTGCATCCCTAATGATTCCCTCAAGCATCTTACCTTACTGATGTTAAACTAATGGGCCAATTGTTACCCAGGTCTGTCTTGTCTCCTTTTTTAAAGATGAGGCCTACATTCGCCTCCTTCCAGTCTATGGGAACCATTCCAGAGAGCAGTGAGCTATTAAAAATACAGGCGAGGGGCTCGCATAGCACCTGTCCCATCTCCCTGAGGACCCTCGGGTGAATATCATCTGGCCCGGCTGCTCTACTTATTTTCAAGTTCTTAATTCTTTCGAAAACAGTATGTTCATCTATGTTAATATTACTAGTTTTGTTAGTAATATTATTAAATTCTGATAGTTGAGCATCATCTTCAAGGGTGAAGACCGATGCAAAGTATTCAGTTAATAGATCCGCCATACCCAGTGAGTCCTTTGTAACCTGTCCTTGAACATTCTTCAGTGGCCCAATACAGTCTTTAACAGTTCTCTGACTCTTCACATAACTGAAATTTTTTTTCCCATTGCTTCCACAGTTGTCTATGATCCTTTTTTCCATTAGCCTTTTTGCTGATTGTGGTGATTATTCCTTGATTAGTAAAAGTATTGTGATTCATTGTTTGTTAACTGCCTTGGGATATGTGTTGTAATCTCATTGGTAGTTGATGATCACATGATGTGTTGTGGCTACCTTAAATTCAGTCCTTTTCTAGCTTTAGTTGGGACTGGATGTGGAAAGATATGCTGCTGATTTTAAAGTTAATAAAGCCTAGCTTTGGAAGGCCAATCTATTCTTTATTTCAATTTATTAACTTTAAGTTAGAATGGAGCGATATCTTCAACCAGAACGATTCAAGGCTGACCCCAATTCTGCTGGAGTGGATGATAAATGGAAACATTGGTATTGTACATTTAAAAACTTTTTGGGCGTGTTGGATCAAGAGGCTCTAAATAAGCTGAATATGCTGATCAACTACATTGACCCGGATGTATATAAATATATTTTGCACTGTAAAACTTATGAAGAGGCTATTTCTACATTGGAAAAGATTTTTGTTAAACCAAAGAATGAGGTATTTGTACGTCATCTTCTATCTGCCCGTAGGCAGCAGGTGGGAGAATCTTTGGATACTTATTTACAAGCACTTCGGTGCCTTAGTGTTGACTGTAATTATAAGGCTGTGACGGCTGAAGAATATAAGGACGAATCGGTACGGGATGGTTTTATTAATGGATTACTGTCTAGATCAATTCGTCAGCGGTTGTTAGAAAATAAGACTCTGGATCTTAAAAGTGCTTTTGAGCAAGCTTCTACATTGGATGTGGCTCAGAGAAGTTCGGATTCTTATGCTCTTTTTAATCGGCCTGCGACTATGGTTTCGGCAGTTTCGGATGAAAAGGAATTATGTGGACTTAATGGGAGTGGTTTACTAGATTTTGAAACAGTTTCTACTTCGGCGGCCGTTGCCTCTAGGATTCAGAAGTGTTATTTTTGTGGGAATATCCGGCACCCTCGTCTGAAGTGTCCTGCTCGGGAGGCTGTGTGTAGTAAATGCGGCAAAAGAGGTCATTATGCACGTGTGTGCAAATCATCAGGTTCAATTACCTTCCCTTCTCCTGGTGTGGGAGGGTCTTCCTCCACTACCTCTTCTGTGACTATTCAGCCTTTAGATAGGGCGTTTATTGCATCAATTTCTGCTGCATTTGCTCATGGCCTAAACAAAGCTATAGTTACGGCTCAAGTTAATGGGTTGGAAGTGAAGGCCCTTATAGATACGGGCAGTACTGAGAGTTTTATAAGTCTTCAGTTTGCGAAGGAGAAGCATTTGAAAATTTCGCCTGTTACCTATCAGGTGTGTATGGCTCAGACGACCCTTACTTCACAAATAGCTGGTTGTTGCTTTGTGAAAATGGTTCTTCTAGGTAATACGTATACTGATATATGCCTATCTGTTTTGCCTAATCTCTGTGCGGATATTTTGATTGGACATGATGTGCTTCAGTTACACGAGTCTCTTAGTCTTTCATTTGGAGGGACTAAGCCACCTTTATCTATTTGTGGATTAACCTCTTTATCTATTCCTCCATTATCACTTTTTTCCAATTTGATGTCGGATTGTAAGCCAATTGCTACCAAGTCAAGAAGATATTGTAGTCAGGATAGAGAATTTATTAATTCTGAAGTTCAACGTCTCTTATTGGAAGGAATCATTGAACCTAGTTGTTCGCCTTGGCGAGCACAGGTAGTTGTCACGACTAATGAGAGACACAAGAAACAAATGGTGATAGACTATTCCCAAACTATTAATAGGTATACTCAATTAGACGTGTACCCTTTGCCTAAGATTGATGAGCTTATCAATAAAGTATCACAGTATAAAGTTTTTAGCACTATTGATTTAAAGAGTGCTTATCATCAGATTCCTATTGTTAAGAAGGATCAACCATATACGGCCTTTGAGGCTGGTGGAAAGCTGTATCAGTTTTGCCGAATACCATTTGGTGTTACTAATGGTGTTGCTTGTTTTCAACGGGCAATGGATGCTTTTATAAGTGATAACTCCCTTTCTGACTCCTTTTCATACTTAGATGACATCACAGTGTGTGGCAAATCAAGGGTGGAGCATGATTCTAATTTAAAAAGATTCCTTCAAGCTGTGGAAAAAGTTGGTTTAACTTTTAACAAAGAGAAATGTATCTTTTCGACTACTGAGGTAAATCTATTGGGGTATATTATTTCGGGAAATAAGATTAAACCAGATCCAGAACGTCTGCGACCATTGATCGATTTACCTTGTCCTACTAATTCTAAGGCTTTGCAACGAGTTGTTGGACTGTTTTCTTATTATTCTAATTGGATTGCAAATTTTTCACGGAAGATCCGGCCTCTTATTCGGGTTACGACATAGCCTCTATCATGGGAGGCCAGGACATGTTTTGAGAATTTTAAAAAGGATATTTTAGGAGCAGTTGTGCATTCCATTGATGAGCAGGTTCCCTTTGTGATTGAGACGGATGCTTCGGATTTTGCAATTGGGGCTACTTTGAACCAAAATGGAAGACCTGTGGCCTTTTTCCTCACGTACTTTGAATAATAGTGAAAAAAGACATTCCTCAATAGAAAAAGAGGCATACGCAATAGTAGAAGCATTGCGTAAATGGAGACATTATTTATCGGGGCGACATTTCGCGTTGGTAACTGATCAAAAATCTGTGTCCTTTATGTTTGATGTTAAACATTTTGGAAAGATTAAAAATGATAAAATAATGAGATGGAGGATTGAGTTGGCATGTTACCATTTTGACATAGTTTATCGTCCGGGGAAGGATAATGTTGCTGCTGATGCACTGTCGAGGGCTTATTGTTCTGTGATTCACAGAGATACGCTTATTAATCATCACAATACTTTTACTAATCAAGGAATAATCACCACATTAGCAAATTCCCAATATGCTCATATTCGATTCCAAGATGGGAAAGAAAGTACTGTTTCAATTAAAGACTTGGCTCCTTGTGGGGGCCAGCCCTCTTCTGAGGATATTAATAATGGTCATGATTCGGATAATGTGGATGCTGTTACAGATACTACGAATATTTCCAATCCGATTGCAGATAATCATACTTCTATTAGTCAGCCTTTGATAGATGTTTATGACCGTCCCAGTTCATCTTCTGATGGGATTTCTAATCCGGAAACCGTTGAGAATCGGGATATGGATAGCCTTCCTGTTGAAGATACTTCTGTGCCTTCTGGCGTGGGAGGGCAAGGAATTTCACCAAGGTTAAGAAGGTCGACACGAACAAGATATCCGGTCGACCGATTGAAAATGGACTTTTAAATTGATAGCAATGTTTTAAAAATTGTTGCAATATTATAGTATATTGTTTTAGTTGAGAGATACTTAATACTTATGCGTAATGTTATTATTTGTTGTTGTTCATTTAGTATTGTGTTATGTAAATAGTTTTATTCTCGTGCATAGTTTAGTTGTAAATAATTAATTGTAAATTGTAAAAGTTATTAGGTTGGAGTATATTTTAAAAGGAGGGGTGAATGTGGTGATTATTCCTTGATTAGTAAAAGTATTGTGATTCGTTGTTTGTTAACTGCCTTGGGATATGTGTTGTAATCTCATTGGTAGTTGATGATCACATGATGTGTTGTGGCTACCTTAAATTCAGTCCTTTTCTAGCTTTAGTTGGGACTGGATGTGGAAAGATATGCTGCTGATTTTAAAGTTAATAAAGCCTAGCTTTGGAAGGCCAATCTATTCTTTATTTCACTGATCTAATAGCAGCCTTTGTTTTCTTTAGTTGTTCCTTGTACTCAACTCTGTTTAGTTGAGTATTAAATGTCTTTAATTTATAGAAACAGACCAGAAACTCTGGTCATCCTTGCTACACAGATCAGAAGATAACAAAAAATGGAACTAAACCATCGTCTTTAAATGGACACAGAAATGCACTGGGTCAACACTTCTGCCTGCCAGTGTGGCCCTGTAGGACCCAATCCTACTTTCCTGGTATGTGCCATGATCATATTCAGAGCCAGCCTCCAGCACTATTAGCGATTGGGAGTCACCTTGGTGGAGGGGAGGAATCGGGGGAATGGACACTAGTGCAGCTGCAGTGTTTAACTGGCTGCACCAGCTTAAAAGGAATAAGGCCATCGATTTTTAAAACTTGGAGCAGTCAGACCTAAAACATAATGGCCCGGATTTTGTGGTAAGAATAACACTGAGGCTATCAGTGCTCACTTTATTAAGGAGTAAATCGTTCAGCAACTTCCAGTATCTCGCCGAGAGACTCGCCATTCACATACATGGAAGGGTGCGAATTTGCGGTACTTACCCACTAGATAGTACTAGGGAGCAGCGGGAGCAGCGAGGAGGAGCTCGGGAGAAAACCCGGCGACCAGCGAGGCCCGAGACCAGTCGGGAGCAGTGATTCAGAGCCGGTATAAAAACCGGAGAGAGGCGAGGCCCGAGACCAGTCGGGAGCAGCGGGAGCAGCGAGGAGGAGCTCGGGAGAAAACCCGGCGACCAGCGAGGCCCGAGACCAGTCGGGAGCAGTGATTCAGAGCCGGTATAAAAACCGGAGAGAGGCGAGGCCCGAGACCACAGCTGGGGCAGTCGGGAGAGCAGGAGGCCAGTAACTGGTGAGTTTAAAAGCTCACCTTTCGCGGGCTTTTTCTTTCACAGCTGGTGCAGACGGGAGAGCAGGAGGCCAGTAACTCTTATATAGGTGGAGCTGTTGCTAAACCCGAAACACTACAGTGTAGTGTCTCCCACCCTTCCACCTCCTCTAACCTTTTAGGGGTTAGGGGAAGTTGAAAAGGTAGGTTCAATTTATTTTATTTCAGGAGCCTAACCTAGGTGGAGAAGGTTCCAGGACAGGAGGCGGCAGTGAAAATACAACACCAGAAAACAGGTAGGTGACTGGTTGGTGAGTACTTTCACAAACTTATTCTAAGTAGAATTCAATAGTTAAGCTAAATCGTAGTAAATAAAAGGGTATTGTAAGGGTTAAGTCATGGAAGGGCAGCTCGGACCCGTGTCATGCTTCTCCTGTGCCATGTGGGAAATCAGGGACACTGTCCCTGACAACTATGTGTGCAGGAAGTGTGTCCAGCTGCAGCTCCTAGCAGACCGCATGGCGGCGCTGGAGCTGCGAATGGACTCACTCTGGAGCATACGCGATGCTGAGGATGTTGTGGATAGCACATTCAGTGAGTTGGTCACACCGCAGGTAAAGGCTAGCTCAGACAGTAAATGGGTGACCAAAAGGCAGGGTAAAGGCAGGAAGGTAGTGCAGGAGTCACCTGCGGTCATCTCCCTCCAAAACAGGTTTACCGTTTTGGGTACTGTTGGGGGAGATGACTTATCAGGGGAAGGCACCAGCAGCCAGGTTCAGGGCACCATGACTGGCTCTGCTGCACAGAAGGGTGGGAAAAAAAGGGATAGGGCTATAGTGATAGGGGATTCAATTGTAAGGGGGATAGATAGGAGTTTCTGTGGCCGAGACTGAGACTCCAAGATGGTATGTTGCCTCCCTGGTGCAAGGGTCAAGGATGTCTCGGAGCGGGTGCAGAGCATTCTGAAGGGGGAGGGGGATCAGCCAGTTGTCGTGGTACATGTAGGTACCAACGATGTAGGTAAAAAGAGGGAGGAGGTCCTACAAGCTGAATTTAGGGAGTTAGGAGCTAAATTGAAAAGTAGGACCTCAAAGGTAGTAATCTCTGGATTGCTACCAGTGCCACGAGCTAATAAGTTTAGAGAGAGTAAGATAGATAAGCTAAATACGTGGCTTGAGCAGTGGTGCAAGGGAGAGGGATTTAAATTCTTGAGGCATTGGAACCAGTTCTTGGGGAGGAGTGACCTGTACCAAGGGGACGGTCTACACCTGAGCTGTGAGGGAGCCGATGTCCTCGGGGTAATATTTTCTAGGGCGGTTCGGGAGGATTTAAACTAATTTGGCAGGGGGATGGGAACCTAGGTAGTGGAAAAGAGGGAAGTCATATGAAGTCAGAAATAGATGGTAGAAAGGTGAGAAGCAATAAGCAAAGGAGAGAAACACAAAGGGCCAAACTAATTCATAATGAGAGTGTGAAAAAAGCAAGCCTGAAGGCTTTGTATCTTAATGCTAGAAGCATTAGGAACAAGGTGGATGAATTAGTTGTGGAAATAGAGGTAAACAAGTATGATTTGATTGGGATTACAGAAACGTGGCTGCAGGGTGGGCAAGGCTGGGAACTTAACATCCAGGGATATACAATATTTAGGAAGGATCGGCAAAAAGGTAGGGGAGGTGGGATAGCATTGCTGGTAAAGGAGGGGATTAATGCAATGGAAAGGAAGGATATTAACTCGGATGAAACGGAATCTGTATGGGTAGAAATGAGAAATAGCAAGGGGAGGAAAACGTTAGTGGGTGTGATATATAGGCCTCCAAATAGTAATATGGAGGTGAGGGAAGGCATAAAAAGGGAAATTAGAGAAGCGTGCGATAAGAGCACAGCTGTCATCATGGGTGACTTTAATTTACATATTGATTGGACTACCCAAATTAGTAAAAATTCTGAGGAGGAGGAATTCCTGGAATGTTTTCGGGACGGTTATCTGGACCAATATGTCGAGGAGCCGACTCGAGATCAGGCCATTTTAGACTGGGTATTGTGCAATGAGAAGGGACTTATCAACAATCTTCTTGTACGAGGCCCCTTGGGTCAGAGCGATCATAATATGATCGAGCTCTCAGTCGAGATGGAGAGTGAGGAAATTGAATCAGAGACTAAGGTCCAGAACTTAAATAAAGGGAATTACGAGGGTATGAGACGGGAATTGGGTAAGATTGATTGGGTGGTGTTTCTGGGGGGATTGACAGTGGATAGACAATGGCAAGCATTCAAAGATAGAATGGAAGAATTCCAGAACATGTTTATACCGGTTTGGCATAAAAATAAACCTAAAAAGGTGGCTCAACCGTGGATAACGAGGGAAATTAGGGACAGCATAAAATCAAAAAAAAGGGCATATCAACTGGCAAAAAAAAGCACCAGACCGGAAGATTGGGGGCAGTACAGGATACAGCAAAAGAGGACAAAGGGATTAATCAGGAAGGGGAAAATAGAATACGAAAGTAAACTTGCAGCAAACATAAAGACAGACTGCAAAAGCTTTTATCGGTATATCAGGAGGAAAAGACTGGTAAAATCCCAAGTCGGTCCCTTGCAGTCCGATTCGGGAGAATATATAATGGAGAATAAGGAAATGGCAGACCAATTAAACTCATACTTTGGTTCTGTATTCACAAAGGAGGACACAAATAACCTCCCAGGAATATCGGCAAACATAGGGACTAATGAGAGGGAGGAGCTGACAGAAATTAGTATCTCTAGGGATATGGTGTTGGGTAAGTTGAGGGGACTGAAGGCCGACAAATCCCCGGGGCCTGATAAACTACATCCTAGGGTACTTAAGGAGGTGGCCCTGGAGATAGCAGATGCTCTAAGGATCATCTTCCGGAACTCCATTGACTCGGGAACAGTACCCGTGGATTGGAGGGTAGCTAATGTTACCCCAATATTTAAAAAGGGGGGTAGAGAGAAAGCAGGGAATTATAGACCAGTAAGCCTTACATCGGTTGTGGGCAAAATGCTAGAGTCCATTATTAAGGATAAAATAGCGGAGCACTTGACAAATGGGGAAAGGATCGGACAGAGTCAACATGGATTTACAAAGGGTAAATCGTGTTTGACTAATCTGCTGGAATTTTTTGAGGAAGTAACTGGTAAAATAGATGGGGGAGAGCCAGTGGATGTGGTGTACCTTGACTTCCAGAAAGCCTTCGATAAGGTTCCACACAAAAGATTATCATGCAAAATTAAGGCTCATGGAATTGGGGGCAAAGTATTAACGTGGATAGAGAACTGGCTGGCGGATAGAAAACAGAGAGTTGGAATAAACGGCTCGTTTTCGGAGTGGCAGGCAGTGACCAGCGGGGTGCCGCAAGGATCTGTCCTGGGACCCCAGCTGTTCACAATATATATAAATGATCTGGATCAGGGAATTGGATGCAATATTTCCAAATTCGCTGACGACACTAAACTAGGAGGAGGGGTGGGCTCTGATGAGGATGTCAGGAGGCTACAGTGCGATTTGGACAGGTTGGGGGAATGGGCGGATACGTGGCAGATGCACTATAATGTGGATAAATGCGAGGTTATCCACTTTGGGGGTAAAAACAGGAGGGTAGATTATTATCTAAATGGCAATAGATTGGGAGATGGGGAAGTGCAGAGGGACCTGGGTGTTCTTGTGCACCAGTCACTGAAGGAGAGCATGCAGGTGCAACAGGCGATTAAGAAGGCAAATGGTATGTTGGCCTTCATATCAAGGGGGTTCGAGTATAGGAATAGGGATACCTTACTACAGCTGTACAAGGTGCTGGTGAGACCGCATCTGGAGTATTGTGTACAGTTTTGGTCGCCCCATCTGCGGAAGGATGTTCTTGCCATGGAAAGAGTGCAGCGGCGATTCACCAGGCTGATACCTGGAATGGCGGGAATGACCTACGAGGAGAGATTGAATAGTTTGGGCTTGTACTCACTGGAGTTTAGAAGATTGAGAGGGGATCTCATCGAAACATATAAAATTATGGCAGGCCTGGACAGGCTGAATTCAGAGAGAATGTTTCCAATGGCAGGGGAGCACAGAACCAGGGGCCACAGTCTAAAAATAGCGGGCAAATCATTTAAAACAGAGATGAGGAAGAATTTCTTCACTCAAAGAGTGGTGAGCCTGTGGAATTCCCTGCCACAGAGGGCTGTGAAGGCTAATTCAATAAATATTTTCAAGAGAGAATTGGATATATTTCTGAAGGCTAAGGGGATTAAGGGTTACGGAGAAAAGGCGGGGACGGGGTACTGAACTGGTAAGATCAGCTAAGATCTCAGATGAAGATCAGCCATGATCTCATTGAATGGCGGAGCAGGCTCGAAGGGCCGAATGGCCTACTCCTGTTCCTATCTCTATGTTTCTATACCCACTAAACATGCCAGAAAAAGATAGGGCTTGTCCATTCAAGTGTAAGTGAATTTTTAACAACGAGGTAAATCTTAATTACCTCACTGGCACTGAAAATTTAAGTGTAGAGTCTCAATCCTTCAGATTTGAATTATTGTTGGAGATTTTAAAATGTAAAAAAATTAAAATAAACTTTTTTTAAACTTTTTTTTCCTGTCTTTTTTTTATCTCTCTCTCTTAATCCCATCTTTCTTTCCCTCTCTTTATGTTGCTTTCTGTACATGATTTAACATTGAATTAAATATTCTAAATGACACTTCCTGGTTTAGACTGCTCTCAGTAAGGATTCTTCAATCTGATTGGTTGAGGAGACATACAGGCCTAGAAATTGAGGTTGCGCTGCGCCGGGGCTTAACGCCGGAAATTTAGCGCCGGTGCTAAGTCGCGCTGTGCGCGCCCAAAATTCAGTAGCGCCGCGCCCAAACGGCTGCTGGCGCTACTGAAGGCTGTTTGCGCCTGAAAACTGGCGCTATTCCGGCGCTGCGGCGCCCGATGCGGTGCGGCAGGCTCGGGAAGTGCAGGCCTCCTCCTTCAGTTAAGGAGGAGCTGCCTGCACCCGCCCGCTGGCCGGTAAAATCTTCACAAAAATGAGCCCGGCACCTCGGGGAAGTGCCGGGCTCGCAGCCGAGAAGCATCTGTTCCGCGGGGGGGGGTGGGGGAGTCCGGGAAGGGAGGTGCGGGCAGGCGGCCGGCGGGAAAGCGGCCGGCCGCCGCTCCACCTTTATGCGCCGGCGCAAAGTCGTGCAAGACTCTGTTGCCAGAGTCTTAGTTGCGGCTGCCACGGGCGAGGCGGCCGCAACTGAATTTCGGCGCTGGGGCCCGTCACCACGGCAACCGGGACGCTGCGCACACCGATGACGTCATCGGTGCCGGCGCAGCGCTACCGGTGTAACGCCGATGTTGGGCCCTAGTCAATTTCAAAACCGGCTGTAAGTCCAGCGCAATGCCCTCTAGCGCCGCAAAATGGGCGCTAAGCCCACTCAATTTCTAGGCCACAGTTCACACAGGTCCCAGATCCCTTGTTTTGCCCGATACAAGACTCCCAAAACAAGCGCTCTACTTGGAGCTCCGACATGGCAAGAGAGCCCAGGTGGGCAGAGGAAACACTTCAAGAATACTCTCAAAGCCTCCTTGAAAAAGTGCAACATCCCCACTGACACCTGGGAATCCCTGGCCCAAGACCGCACAAAGTGGAGGAGAAGCATCCGGGAAGACGCCGAACACCTCGAGTCTCTTCGCCGGGAGCAAGCAGAAGCCAAGCGCAAGCAGCACAAGGAGCGCACGTCAACCCAAGCACCCCACCCACCCGTCCCTTCAACCACCGTCTGCCCCACCTGTGACAGAGACTGTAGGTCCCGCACTGGACTCATCAGTCACCTGAGAACTCATTTTTAATGTGGAAGCAAGTCATCCTCGGTTCCGAGGGACTGCCTAAGAGAGAGGGCGTTGCGCTGTTTTGACTCTCTAATTACCGGAAGTTGCAGTGCAAAAGCCCACAGAAAGTCTGTGGGCAAATGTAAGTGTAATGAACAGCGAGCACCGTTTGTTCGCCACTGAACACATATTCCAGGTCATTGTCTATAGGTGCTGAGGTAGGGCACAGAGCTCTTAAATTTTCAGACTCCTCCGTAGAGGTTTAATTGGACCAAATAAATGATAGGGAGCAGTTATTTGGCACCAAGGGAAGGATGCCAACCAATGGAATAGTCCATTTCTAGTGGAAGGAGGTGACCTTTGCAGTCAGTTTTATCCTCGACTAACCCTCACATGGCAACTCGGTGCCAGACGACGTTCAATGACTCGGCTAGCCAAGGTAAGAGGCACTCACACCCTGTAACAATGTATGTTTCACATTTGCAGCCACCTTGCCCTCACTGTGTTGAACACCATCTACAAATGACCAGAAATGTGCCCAACATACTATTCATACTCCCTTCCTTCCCTTGCAAGTATGCCTTCACTTACAGCCTAACATGAAGAGAGGCACTAATAGCCTCACATAATATACTGTTGCTCCTTATTATCAGGAATGCTTATTGACACCTGGGTTGCACCCCATATGAAGGCAAGTAGAGAACCTTCATCCTATGCACTTTCCTCTTAAAAGAACAAAATGACCCCTAGCCAACACTAGACATAAAGGGCCCTAAAACATTCCTTCCGGGTGACACAGCAATTTGCATGTACTTCCTCCAACCTTGTATGCTGTATCCACTGCTCAAGATGCAGTCTAAATTGGGGAAACCAAACGCAGATGAAGTAACCACTTTGCCGAACACTTCTGTTCTGTCCACAAGTACAACCTGAGCTCCCTGTCGCTTGCTACTTCAATTTCCCTTTCCACTCCCACTCCGGCCTCTTTATCTTTTCCTTCTACACTGTTCCAATGAAGCTGAAACCAAGCTCAAGGAACAGTACCATATCTTTATATTAGGCACTTTGCAGCTTTCGGGCCTTGTTAATGTCTTAAACAGTTGCAGACTTTAACTATGGCTTCCAGTTTCTCTTTGGCAAGAGATGCTGCCAATGTGGAATGAGAGTGTTGCTATTTCTGGAGGGTTGGTGCTTCAGGTGGGGTCCCTCCATTGGATCACCACGCTGGCGAGATGGTCTGCATCCTTGGTGCCAACCTGCTTTTCCCTTTACTCAGCACCACTGGAGCCTGCTGCACTTTCCCAGTTTTTCTGCTTCCATTTCCACTTGTCTGCTGCTGGAAGTGATTATTTGTTTTGTTTTTCTCATTTAAACCTTGCTGCTTATGCTCTGGGGCTTCCTTTTTACACCTTGAGGCATTCCTCACAGGAAGCACTGGTGTATCCCTTAGGTATTCCCTTCTTCCTGTGCTGTGAAAAGGAAGGCTGATAGGGGAGGAGCAATGCACATTTACTGGTACCTGTACATCAAACTATTTACTCAAGCTGCCCAGTTCATAACCTTCCCTATGGACATAGTGCATTTGCATTAGACAGCTGTCAACTTTTATAGTGGCAGGATCTTTGTAAACACAAGGTACAATAGCCTCCAGGGAAAATCACAGCCTTCTGAGGCACTGATGGTCAGACAAGTCTAGGTAAACCTTCTTGGTCTGTAAACCCTGCAGAGTAGCTATATGTATGTAGGGAAGATGCCTCATTTTAAGAACCACCAATCTAGATTCTTCCAAGCTCTCATTCTCCTCCTCTTCATAGATTCAGAACAGAGGGAAATCCATGCCTTAATACAAAGTAATACATTGAGCACAGCCGACTAAAACTTGCAGCAAAAGTCCTGACTGAACTTCCAAGGTACTAAGCAGATCGCTTAGCAAGCAAAGTAACACCAACCTTCAGTAGTAGCAGAGAATATGACCTCCTCAATGTGGTATATGCCTTATGGATACCTTCCTGTAGTTCTTACCACGACTTGTATAGTGGTGGTAATAACTTAGGGTGGAAGTTGGGTGAAACGGGTCTGAGGAGTTAGTCACACCCCCTTGACCCCATTTACACATGGGCGATTGGGCTACCAGCAGGTCTTAAATTGACTAATTGTTTTTTGAGAGGATTATTCTGGTGCAGTTTTTCAGTGGCAGATTTGAGGCAGTAGTCTTTAAGAACTCATTTTACTATATTTTACACCCTAAATCCGCCTGAAAACGGGCGGTAATTCAAAGCAGAATTCCAGCACATTATTTCTTAATTATTTTGCATAACAAATGTTGTTTATCTTCAAGCAATTGGAGAGTCGCATTCCTTCGGAAAATCTTCTGTTGTCAACTGTATCTCTTCCTTCTCTGTAAAGTATGGCCTTTCACCAGCAAGGAAGAGTTATCTACTTCAAGCAGCAGCTTTCTGAGAAGAACCAGAACTGCCACATGTGTAGATTGCAGGCCTGCACAGATATCCAAATCCTGACTGTGACAGGATGAAGTTAGCACTGTCATGCTACTGGCGCACTGGGGAAAGTTGAAGCTCATCGAGTAACACCTTTCCAGGGGACAGATTGTTCTAAACAGACTCAAGAGATTTTGTGCAACAAGTGAATTTTTTTCAATAACAATTTCATCTAACATCTGAGTACTGTATTTCCTCTTTAAATCGCCTGAAAACGTTAGAAATTGTACCACTTTCCAAAAGTATTTTGAACAACATTAGACGCATCAGAACTGTCACATTGAGAAATTGTATATTCACTTCATACTTTTCCGTGGAGTGGTTGTCATGATCCCCCTTCAAAGTCAAGCCTTTAAAGGCATGCATTTTACATGTAACCCAACATTTTTAGTACTCATTTGTGACTGAATCTCTTCCTCTACGGACTCTTTACCTATTAGTGTAACTATAAAGAGGAATTTAGCAGAACACAAAAACGTTAGGCTTTTGCACAGTTGTGAACATTTTTGACCAGTTTGCTGACATATTCTACAGGGGTGAAAATAAATTACTATCTTTTTTTAAAATTCGTTTATGCGATCAGGGCTTTGCTGACAATGCCAGCATTTATTGCCCATCCCCAGTTGCCCTTGAGAAGGTGGTGGTGAGCCGCCTTCTTGAACCGCTGCAGTCCATGTGGTGATGGTACTCCCACAGTGCTGTTAGGTAGGGAATTCCAGGATTTTGACCCAGCGATGATGAACGATCGGCGATATACTTCTAAGTCAGCATGGTGTGTGACTTGGAGGTAGTGGTGTTCCCATGCGCCTGCTGCCCTTGTCCTTCTAGGTGGAAGAGGTTGTGGGTTTGGGAGGTGCTGCCAAAGAAGCCTTGGCGAGTTGCTGCAGTGCATCTTGTAGATGGTACACACTGCAGCCACGGTACGCCGGTGGTGGAGGGAGTGAATGTTTAAGGTGGTGGATGGGGTGCCAATCAAGCGGGCTGCTTTGTCCTGGATGGTGTCGAGCTTCTTGAGTGTTGTTGGAGCTGCACTCATCCAGTCAAGTGGAGAGTATTCCATCACACTCCTTACTTGTGCCTTGTAGATGGTGGAAAGGCTTTGGGGAGTCAGGAGGTGAGACACTCACCGCAGAATACCTAGCCTCTGACCTGCTCTTGATGCCACAGTATTTATGTGGCTGGTCTAGTTAAGTTTCTGGTTAATGGTGACCCCCAGGATGTTGATAGTGGGGGTTTTGGCGATGGTAATGCTGTTAAATTTCAAGGGGAGGTGGTTAGACTCTTGCTTGTTGGAGATAGTCAATGCCTGGCACTTCTGTGGCGCGAATGTTACCTGCCACTTATCAGCCCAAGCCTTATCCCCTCATACATGTTCCATGTGAATGAAAAATAATAATTTATTATAAAATACCTGCTGGTTATGCTTCAAAAACAATGGGCCAGAAATTCGGGTCGGAGGCTTCCCGCGGGCGCAAGCCCCCCCGACCTGCACTTACATAGTGCACCTGCCATTGTGTTGTGGGCCCGCGTGGGATTCCGATCCTGGGCCTCCTCCAGCTGCCGGTGTGCAGGGCTCACGTATCCCAGAGGCGCAGTTAGTTCGAAGTGTCCCCTGGGCTCACGTGGGCCATGGGGAGCAGGGTATCTCCATTCATAGATTTGACAGGAAGAATAGAAATCGGCCCCAAAACCTAAGTAAAACTTCAAATAAATTTTTAAAAATATCACATTTTTAAAATACTGTAACTATAAATTACATAAATTAACTATTTTAAACAAAAATTTTAAATTTTGAAAAAATTAATTAAAGTTTTTAAAGGGGCTAAAAATAAACTTACCTTTCTTTAAAGTATTGAAAAATGATATACCTGTGGAAAAAATGTTTAAATTTTACTTAATTCACCTCTTACCTTGTTAAAAGCAGGCCTTGCGACTGCTTTTTTCACGCGCAGCTGCTAGGGACTTACCCTCACGGAGAAACCTGTGAAAAAAGCGAAAGTTCAAGGTCTACACGCTGCCTCTCCGGCGCACGCGTTTGACCTCCGAATGCCTTCCTTCAAGGGAACGGAAGTTCCGGTTTCCAGCGCATGCGCAGTGCATGCATGAAACCGGCACTTTCGTTGGCCAGACGGGTGAGTACACAGCGCGTACTCACCCGTGGGGACCCGAATTTCTGGACCAATGACATTTGTTTATTTTCAATATATGCCCAAATTAACCCAGTTAAGAATGTGAAGCAAAATACTGAAAAATGTATGCATTGATCCAGAAGTAAAATGCACCTATTTATCATCATCCTGATCTTTTCTGCTTTGCATGGAGTCTTAATGAGAGTTATCTGATCAGCAGGGTCACTAGATGGGATGCTCAACTACAGAGTAGAAACTGATGATTCATCAGTGGAGTGCTATGCGCAGAATTTAAAGCTGGTACATCAGAAAAATATCAACCTGAAGTAATTTCCAAAGATAGTTACAGACGTCTATATTCTTTTAACACACCTCTATAAGAAAACTCAATGTTGGGGGATAAAATTTGCAAACTTGCTTCCATAATATACAAGGTACAAGTTTGACTCATTGTCAAAGCATTTTCACGATGTGGTAAAGAATTTTTCCTGCGTATTAATACTAATTCAATTATATTGACAGTTTCAATAGTCTTCCATTAAAAGAGCTGGACATGTGGTACAAAGTAAATGGAGCATTTCTTTCAGAAAGTACACTGATTTTAAATAATTTTTTATTTCACACCTCTCTCTCATACTGCCCAAGATCTTATCACTGGAATTGCAAGCCTTCCTGCTGTACCCCAAACTTTAGCTATTCAAACTTGCTGAAGCACAAAGGAAGGAATCATTGTTTAAGCTAATGGATTAGTTAAGAAGCCTGGAGACCAACAACGCACAGCAGTTGTAGGTTCAAATCTGAGTATTTTATAGGCAATAGCACATTTTATTCTAGACTTAGGGAACAAAGCCTGAATTTTTCTTAGCATCATGTAAGCTTGTATTCCTGTGAATATAGAAGATCAAGGGTGATCCAATTGAGGTGTTTAAGATGATTCAAAGATTTGATTGGGTAGATAGAGAGAAACTAGTTCCTCCAGTGGGAGAGTCCAGAGCGAGGGGGGCACAAGCTTAAAATTAGAGCTTGGCCGTTCAGGGGTGATATCAGAAAAAAAGAATCTTGGGCTTAACATTTACTTTAGACACAAAGCCACATTGCTCGAATAAATAAATGTTTCACAGACTACTCAGTATGCTGGTTTGAATTATGCTCTGTCTAGTATGTAATAGTTTCATAATGAAATCATTTCTAAACCAATGTATTGTTTCAGTGCAAAACCCTTCATTTCCTAATGGCAATACGCCAGTAGTGTGGAAATATGCCAAGCATGTATGTGGAATTAGGCAAGGACCACTTTGATTGTATACAGGATGACCAACCGAGTCAAATGAAGATATACTAGAAGAGGTGCAGATTTCCTTTTTTATGTTCTCAATGGAATGGCACTCTGGAAGAAATGGTTGAATGACTGCAATAAAAGTTTCAATTTTAGCAAGTATATATAATTCGTGTGTTTCCTGTGTTTCAGTAATTTACAATACTAGGTCATTTTATGGGATAATGCACGACCCTCAGCTGAAAAGCACTATAGCAGTGGCCAAGCTATTACCACCTGCTCTTGTCTGGAGTGCATTTATCGGCCAGATTATTGTGTTCAAGCCAACTAAAACCAAGGGGAGGTTAACGATACAAACCTCCAACCCCAAGAGAGACATTTTGGCAGCATGGCAAGATGCAAGCTGCACGAAAGAACGACAGTAAATTAAGGTACAGTTGTATAAGGAGTTCCCTTGAAATCTGCTGCAAGTTATTTTTCTGCTTTAATGATGTCACTAAGGAGTTGTTATACTGCTCGGGGAACATCATTCAGTATTGCACCGAGTCAGAGTCTGGAATACTTGCAAAAAGCAAGACATCCTGGCACTTTTACAAAAACTGCCATAAGTTAATTCAGAATTCTGTATCCAGTGTGTACTCTGTACAAAATAACTTCTACTAATGAATGAATTGAAGGCTGTAATCTAATTTTGGGGGCCAGATTAAGTCACTTGAACTGCTTGATTTAGGTTACAGCTTTGTATACATTAGAGTATATGAAAATCTCAGACAAACTACATATAACAAGCTGCAGATCCAGTTTCCAGCCTATTACCAAAGTGTTCCATTGGACTCTCACCAGAGTTATGATGGGAGTCACCTGGAACAGCCAAGGAAATTCCACCCTCATTTCTCTATGAAGTTGCACCATTTGTTGTTTGTAAGCCCCATTCCCTTGTAGTTAAGTAGAAAACCCCAGAAATGTGTGATAATTGAATTTTCCACAAAACCAACTTGAAAACAATGTAAACCAGGAATGTTGGGACTCTTATCTGAGGTAAATTATCTTTTCTGAGTTTTTTTTTATGAAACAAAGCACTTTCAGTTTTAAAGTTAAAAATGTGTAGGACCAGCGGAAAGCATATAATTAAAAAAAATTTTGAAGTAATTCTTAAAACATATATATGCTAGGACTTTTTAATTATATCCATTTTGTTTATTAGCCCACCCATGTGTTTATTTTCTGTTCTGGAGACAGATAGGGAGAAACCAAGATAAAGCAGCAGTACAGGTCCAGCAGCTCAGAGGCCGAGAAGTCAAATCCCACCACTGCAAGTTATGCAACTGAACTCAATAAATCTGGTAATTGTGGGCTAGCACCAGAGAAAATAACCACGAAAGCGGCCACATTGTTGTAAAAATCCAACTGGTTCCCTGGAATTCAGCGAATTTTGATAAACAGCAGCCAGGAGGTCTCCAGGCCTGATGATTACTGGGGATCCAATAAGGAAAAGGTGGTATTTACTTTTTCAGGCCTCCCTTGAATTGCTGCCTTTCCCCCTCTGACCCTCCGATCTAAAGGGGTCCAGGTGGAATGCCCAACATCAGGTTCTTTGGGGCGTTCCTGTGCCTGGTTCTCAACCAGCGAACTCCAGGAAAATGAGGTGGGAGGGGTGGGAATGCTCCCTCCAGCCTCATTTAAATGGGAATGTTTTCCCAGGTCCTGTTTAACCTGTTGGAGGGAAACCCCAGAAATCTAGGGCTTCGTAACCATGGCAGTGACTCAGTATCACAGGCCTCAGTCACCTTTTTCCAGACCTTTCCACCCAGTGAATAGGTGATTCTGAAGAACTGACCCCAGAAAAATGGGGTAGGGTTTGAGCGAGAATCCTCCTTCTGACTGGGTCGCTGCCTCTGGGAGCAAGGGAAAATTGGAGCAGGCTGTAGGGAAATGACCAGAAGCACAGCCGACGACTTAAAGGAAGTGGGCGGGGGGGAAAGAGGGGGGTGGGGGGAGGAGAGGGAGAGAGAGAACCACATAGCGTAAAAGATGACATGAGCGAGACCCTGAGTAGGCGCAAGAGACCCAAACCATTGTCCTCACGGGTACAGCTCATTTCCTACCATTCCACTGACCCATATCGCATTTCCTGCAATGTTTGAGTGAGAAGTGAAGAGACTATTGCATTCCCTGCACTTGACAGTATGTTCACAAGCGAAAGCATGTAGACACCTGGGTGAAGGGGAATCCTAGTCAATATGTTTACATGAGGGATTGCAAATATACCAGTGTTATGAACTTGGCTACAGTCAAGCAAAAGCTATCAAAGTAGGCTGAAGAATCCACTGCAAAGCTAACATTGATAAATCGTACGCTGTGCTTTATTTAGGAAAGTAAGCATCAAAGTAGAAGCCAGTTACCTACCTCATGCTGTAGAATTATTACTATCCATGTTTTGTCAACATGCATTGCTATACACTTCAAAAGAAGAATCCACAATACAAGCAGCCTGATTACCATCGGTGATGCAAAACATCCTGCACCTCTTGGGCTAATACATTTGTTTGATATTTTGAAGGCTAACTGAAAAATATTTTTTCCCTTTTGCCTGCCAGCTGCAGAAATCATCTGTAGTTACCAAATATTTGGCTTTGTTAAAAAATAAACAGTACTTTTCTTCAAGTTCCATTCTGCCTCAGATAATACTCACTCCCTATACCATGGGTAACTACCAGCAAATGTCTAAATTTGTTTTAAATTTGTTTTATCTTCTGATACATTTGCTTGTTTTATCCATTAAGAGCACTTTTCTGACTATGAAAAATATTTAAATCTCCCTTTCACCATAAAGATATACACTTTGGGGTAGAAATCCGACATTGTTATGCCTGTTACCTGGGCAGAATATTAGGGCAAAAATGATCAATTTCGCAGGGCTTGAACTGCACCCAAAGGACACCTGAAAAACATCTAAGGCCATAGGCCCCTCCCATATGCTAATGAGGGGCCTAATGCCAGTTTTGGCCCCATCAAGGAAATCGAACTGCCCTGAGCAGAGTCGGCACTGGGCCTGCATTGCTTAGGTTTTGTTGGCATGGATGCGGCTGCAACCAAAATGGGGAAATCCTTTATTTTATTTGAATGTGGGGGCAGGAGGAGCAGGAGGGCTCTTCCCGGCTCCACAACACTAGTGACGGCCGCTGCCAGCTGCAATTGGCCCCCCTCCTGCTGTCCTCCCCAAGACATACCTGAGTAAGCGGCCCAAAATTCAACAGGCACTGGCAGCGCGCCCGGAATAATTAGATGAGGCTCAAGGACCAATTTCAGGCTGGCCTTGGGCTTTTTGGTTTGGGCACACGTTGCTTGCGCAGCATCAAGTGTGGGCCTGAAAATGGATCCAGACTAAGTTTTACCCCTTTAACTATAAAAACAAAAAAATTGGGAAATGGTGGAATGAAAGAATGAAAGAATGAAAGAGATTACCATGTTCAATAAATATATAAAGGGAATGTAACACTTTTCAGTTTATCAATGCATTATTACAGCTCATAAGCTTTGTTATCTAGTTGAGGCCATTGTGGCTTCATTCAATTTTCTGTTCAGTCATTGCAACAGCATCTGACTGCAATTCTATTTAGAAAAAGAGTTTGCAATCTCAGTGTCCTATTTGATACTGAGTTGAGCTTCCAACTCCATATCCTTTCTGTGGTGTATGTAACCTGTTCCACCTTAAGAGAACTTAAGCCTGTTCCACCTTAAGAGATGTACTACTTTCTCTGGCTGCTGTATACGTAATACCGGTGGTGACCACACCGGTATATAAGCACTGTGTATTAATATTGTATTCAATATAGTCCCGACCTCCAACCAGTAAAGACCTGTTGAATTTACTCTTGTAGTCTGTGTAGTAATTATCACTATAACACACAGACTTAACAGTGGCGACGAGTCCGATTCTTACCCTGCGGCAGTTATTTCCACGGCGGCTTCGTCCACAGACAGGACGTCGAAGAGAGGTTTCCACCCTCATCACCCTACTGGAAGACACGTCGAGCGGCAGGCATCGAGAAACCGGAGTGCAGAAGACATCCTGACCTCGAAGCCTCCATCAGCGACTGTCAGCTTTCTTCTTTTCTACCTCGGTGGTGGGTAAGCCGGGCAGCGACGCGACAGAAAGTCAACCGCGTTGGCTGTACAGACGGGGCTGGGAAGACGGAGGAATAAGGGCGGTGAGATCGATCGCGACCGGAGATAAGGGCCGGGCCGCTTTCGAGAGAGAGGCGCAGCGCGGGGACATCGATCGCGACCGGAGATAAGGGCCGCATTCGGGCTAAAAGGCGCAGCGTCTGGGGAAACTGAAGGCGCGAGAGCCGCGGTGAAGCGGAGACAGCGTCGGGGGACGGTTGAAGACCGCCAAGCGCGGGAAAACCGCCATTTTGTGGGCGGAGGACGACGACAAGAGCGGGAAGCCGCCACCTTGGATAACATAAAAATACAATAAATTGCAACGATGCCTAAACATGGGAACATTAATACCTTTGATAGTGACATCGAAGATTGGGCCATGTATGTAGAACGCATACAAAATTATTGTAAGGCAAATAAAATTCCTGATGCAGATAAAGCACTAACATTATTAAATTTAATGGGTGCGAAGACATACGGGCAATTGAAACACCTGTTATCACCAGATGAACCGGCGGATAAGACGTTCGACGAGATTGTTACTGTCCTGAAAAATCATCTAAACCCCACGCCGCTGATGCTAGCGGAACGATTTAAATTTTACGACAGAAGGCAGCTGCAGAATGAAAGCAATGCTGAATATTTGATGGAATTACGTAAGCTAGCAAAATATTGTCAGTTTGGAACAGGACTGACAGAGGCACTACGAGATAAATTTGTGTGTGGTTTATTTAAACAGGATACACAAAAGCGACTGCTCGAGGAGAATGAGCTGACGCTTGAGAAGGCGGTCACTATGGCAGCAGCACACGAAGCCGCAGCGAGAGGCACGGCAGTAATGCAGCTACGGTCACCGGAACTCGGTACAAACAAATTGGGTTTGAGTTCTGTCAAATGTTATCGTTGTGGAAAGACAACGCACGATCAGAACCAGTGTTGGTTTAAAAACCAAGAATGCAGAACGTGTGGCAGGCTTGGCCACATAGCTAAAGTATGCCGGTCAGGAAAGAAGACCAGCAACAAAAAGTCACCACAAGGAAAATACGCAAAGGTACACAAGGTGACAAAGAACAGTTTGACCGAACAGAAGTCAGATTCAGACGCCAGCAGTAATGAACTGGATAGCTTAAGAGTACACAACGTTGGTAAGGATGCAGATCTCCAGACAATTTGGGTCACTCTTCAGATAGCAGGAGTCCAAGTAAAAATGGAATTGGACACTGGATCGGCATTGACGGTCATGAATAAGAAAGATTACAGAAGGTTATTCCAACATATTCCCCTACAGGATACGGAGATTATATTGAAAACATACACGGGGCAAAGAGTGTACCCCATCGGAAAAATAGAGGTAGAAGTGGTCCACAAGGGCGAAGAAAGCCAAGTAATGGACTTATATGTGCTACCTGAAGGAGGTCCACCACTACTGGGATGGGAGTGGATTAGGAAAATGAATATGGACTGGCACTCCTTAAAAGCACTAACGGTAGATTCCGGGGAAACAGATGTCAAACCTAAACGATTGTCCAGAATATTGGATGATGCTAAAGAGGTGTTCCAGCAGGGACTGGGAACACTGAGAGGAATTACGGCAAACATCAAGATTGATGAACATGCAGAACCAAAATTTTTTAAAGCCAGACCGGTACCCTATGCAATACGACCTACTGTTGAAGCGGAACTGGAAGCACTAGAACGTTCAGGTGTACTGTCTAAGGTAGATTGGAGTGAGTGGGCTACGCCCATTGTTCCCGTTATGAAACGTCCTGCGAGCAACAAGCCAGGAGATCCAGGGAAGGTTCGCATCTGTGGAGACTTCAAAATCACCGTTAATCCGGTGCTTCACACGGTGCAGTATCCGCTTCCACGGATTGAGGATATTTTCGCTTCATTGTCTGGCGGGAAACACTTCACCAAGATAGACCTGGCGCAGGCGTACTTGCAGATGGAGGTTGAGGAAGAGTCACGCCAATACCTCACAATCAACACGCATCGAGGGTTGTACCGGTACAATAGGCTGGTTTTTGGAGTGGCATCGGCTCCAGCAATTTGGCAGAGGGCCATGGAGCAGGTATTACAGGGAATTCCAGGCACACAATGTTACCTGGACGATATTCTGATCACAGGTGATGGTGATGAACAACATCTCGCAAACTTGGAACTGGTGCTCAACAGACTGAAAGAGTATGGACTTAGAGTAAATCGGCAGAAATGTGAGTTCTTCCAGAAGCGGATCTCGTACTGTGGCCATGTCATTGACCGGGAGGGGCTTCATAAGTCTCCTGACAAGATTGAGGCAGTTGTAAAGGCTCCCGCTCCGGAGAATGTCTCTCAGTTGAGGTCGTTTCTAGGATTAATTAACTATTACCATAAATTTCTGCCAAATCTATCCACGGTACTGCACCCGTTAAACGCTCTTTTACAGAAAGGGGTACCATGGGAATGGGGCGAAAACTGTAAGAAGGCATTTCGCAAAAGCAAAGAATTGATCACCTCAGAGGAAGTGTTGGCTCACTTCAACCCGACACTGCCTATTCGGTTGGCTTGTGATGCTTCTCCATATGGTATTGGGGCAGTACTCTCACACAAGTTGCCAAATGGCACGGAGAGGCCAGTCGCGTTTGCATCCAGATCATTGACCTCCGCTGAGCGCAACTATGCGCAGATCGATAGTGAGGCTCTTAGCCTTGTATGGGGAGTGAAGAAGTTTAATTATTACCTGCAGGGCCAAAAATTCACACTTCTGACAGACCATCAACCGTTGGTATCCATTTTTAACCCTAAGAAGGGTGTTTCGGTGATGACAGCGCAGCGTCTCCAGAGATGGTCTCTTTTCCTAGGGGCACATCAATATCAAATAGAATTCAAAGGTACGAAACAACATGGCAATGCTGATGGGCTGTCGCGCCTGCCACTACCTGAAGAAGAAGACACGACGAAAGTTGACCCTGTTGAGTTATTTCATTCGACCATCATCGAGTGTTTACCAGTCACCAATGCAAGTATTGAAAGAGAAACCAGGAACGACCCGACACTGTCCAGAGTCTACGAGGTGACAGTGAAAGGATGGCCAACACGGGGTGATCCTCTGTTACCGGCATTTTCGGCAAGGCGAGACCAGCTGTCCGTCTGCCATGGTACCTTGATGTACGGGACAAGAGTGATTATTCCTCCCAAGTTAAGGGAAAGAGTTTTAAACGAACTGCATGAAGGTCATCTGGGGGGAGTTAAAATGAAAAGTCTTGCTAGGGCTTATGTATGGTGGCCGGGTATTGACCAACAGATTGAGGAGTTAACGAAAAGCTGCGCTGGGTGCCAAAAAGTGCAAAATGCACCTCCGATAGCACCGCTACACCCATGGGAATGGCCTTCAGCCCCATGGCAACGCGTACACATTGACTTTGCTGGTCCATTCATGGACTCCATGTTCCTAATCGCGGTGGACGCACATTCCAAATGGCCAGAAGTCATCAAGATGAATACCACTACTTCAGAAAAGACAATTGCGGTGTTAAGAACAATATTCGCAAGGAACGGATTGCCAGAACAGATCTGTTCGGACAACGGACCACAGTTTGTATCGGAAGAATTCTGACAATTCTTAAAGAAGAATGGAGTAAAACATTATACCTCTGCCCCATATCATCCGGCGACAAACGGGTTGGCTGAAAGATTTGTCCAGACATTCAAAAAGGCAATTAAGGCCATGAACGATGATCAGATTCCGCTGCAACACAAGGTCGACAAGTTCCTGATGTCATATCGAAACGCCGATCATGCAGTGACTAACCAAAGTCCTGCCATGATGTTTTATAACAGGAGGTTGCGGTCCAAGTTGGACTTGTTAAAACCAAATGTGCGGAGGGAAGTGGAAAACAAACAGTTTCGGCATATTAACAATAAGACCACTCGAACTTTCGACGTAGGACAACCAGTGTTGGCAAGGGGCTATGGAAACGAAAAATGGCAGTCCGGAACAATTCGGGCCAGACAAGGACCTCTGATGTACACAGTAGATATTGGTCATAATGTGATAAGGCGTCATGCGGATCAACTGGTAGAGTCGAGAGCAAGGGTCGAACCCATGGTTGTGACAGAGACAACTGTGGAAGACGTTAATGAACCTGAGGCATCTACCTCGGCAGGGAATGTACTTGCTGATGATGACACCCAATACATTGGAAACCAAATAGAGGAGGCACCTCAACAACAAGAATCAGAGACTACTGAGAGGCGTTATCCAAGCCGCATCAGAAAGCCTCCTGAGAGACTGAACCTTTGAACTGTTATACCTGAAGTTATATATGTATATATGTTATTATGTTATGTTAAATGGGGATATGACTGTTAAGCTAAAAAGGGAGGATTGTGGTGTATGTAACCTGTTCCACCTTAAGAGAATTTAAGCTTGTTCCACCTTAAGTGATGTACTACTTTCTCTGGCTGCTGTATACGTAATACCGGTGGTGACCACACCGGTATATAAGCACTGTGTATTAATATTGTATTCAATATAGTCCCGACCTCCAACCAGTAAAGACCTGTTGAATTTACTCTTGTAGTCTGTGTAGTAATTATCACTATAACACACAGACTTAACACTTTCCATCATAAAGACCTCCTTAACATCGTCCCTCTCTACCCCTGCCTGAGAACATCTGCTGTTGACCCCCTCATACATGTTTTTATCACCACTAGACTCCCGGCCAGCCTCCCACCCTCCACCTTTCATAAACTTCAGTTCATCCAAACCACTGCTGCCTATCTCCTATCCCGCACCAAGCCCCACTCATCCATCACCCCTTTGCTCATTTACCTGTCAAGTGTGTCTGGCAATTTTCTTCTTTCGGGTCTTTTCTTTTTAGAGCAGGTAATGAAGAAACAGAGAAGGATAGAAACCCAGGGGACACCAGAGATGACTGTGTGGGACAGAAGGACGAAACATTTAAGGTGATGAAATGTCTATAGTGTGACAGGTAGTAGCAGAACCAGGCAAGTGCTATGCCATGGAACAAAAACAGAAAATGCCGGAAACACTCAGCAACTCAGGTAGCATCTATAAAGAACTGGAGATAGGCTATGGAGAACAGATGTTTGAGGAGGAGAGTGTTGAATCCAGGAGGATGAGAATGGACACTGAATCACATTTGGAGATATATAGGATGTCTTTGGTGACTTCAGCCAATGTGGTTTTGGTGCTGTGGGTGTACCAGAAGCTTGATTGGAGGACCTTAAACAGGGAGTGGTTGGAGTGTCATTACAAGGCAATAATATATTCCGAGACTTTAGAAGTAAGGGAAAGTTCAAGATAAGGCAGTAGCTAGAGAGGATAGAGCGGTTGAGTGTTTTGAGAAGGGGCTGTTGACAGCAATTTTGAAAGATGTAGAAATCGAGCCAGATGATATTTGTGTGGTTGTAACAGTTGCAAACTTCGCAGGCCTACAGAAATGCTCGGTCTAGGTCTAGATGGCAATGTTCCATCCCAGGGCTCAGTGGCCCTGAGAGGACCATTGCCCCAATAAACTCATCTCAGACCCCAGGCCCTCAGGTGCCACTTAAAAAAAGTGTTAGAATAGAACCAAGTGCGCAGTTGTGAGTTTAAGCGACTATACTGTTATACATTTCTAGAACCCTTATATGATTTTTATTGTCAGAAATTTTGGCCCCGAATTTCTTCGGGGGTTCCACGAGACTCCTGCTGTAACTTGGATGGGGGTCTGGCAGAACCAAATGGAAAATGGCAGGGACTCACCACCTGTTACAAGGTCAGTGATGTCAGCGAGCTGCCCCATGGGTGGGAACCACCTATGCCGGGAATTTACGCTTCTCTGGCTCAGTCGGGACCCAGCATAGGACTAAAGGCTAGATGCAAAGATAAATTAAATGAGATTTACTGTCCACCAAATGGGCACAAGTGGGCCTCACCATGGGAGGGGGTGGGTTCTTTTAATGTTCAAGTTCCTACCTCACTTCCGACTCTGGCCCCTCTGAAATCTTAATTTATAGAATTACTGGAGTGAAAGTGTGGAGAACACAGCTGATCACCACAATTTGTAAGACAACACTGGGAGTATACTGGAGTCCCACACATCTCTAGGTACCTGAGTCTTCCTTTTAGCATTCCAATAGATTTTTAAATTTTAATTCAAGAGCAAATATGAACCTTATTGTAACATTCCTCTGGTTCATTTTTGATTCTTCTATGTTCTTCTATGGTGTGCTCAAATCCTGTAGTGGAATTTGAACCACAACCTTCTGACTCCAAGGCAAGGTTGCTGCCAACTGAACCAAACTGACATTATATTGAAATAAGAATTTATTTTGATCAATATTTTAACATATTGCCAGAGATCTTCAGAAATGAATATTCAATAAATCATTTTGCTTTAAAAAGTAATCCTGGGGACAGGATGGTGCAGTGGTACATTTAAGTTCCATTAGAAGTGAGGGCAGGAAGAAGATGCACCTGTCCTAGCAAGAGTACAATCATATAAGTGAGGGGTTTAGGCCTGGATGACGTTTTCTGCCCTCCCACCATTTCTACCCAATCCTAAGGGTGTCTTAGAGCAGAAGGAAGGCTTATGCTGCATTCTTACAGGTGAATTGTTGTATTTCTTTTGGCATTACATAAAGAGCCAATATTTCAGAGCTGATTTTTCTTTAGAAAAAATGTTTTGCACTTTGAGACTCCTAGCTTTTTTTGGTAGTCTCCCTCAAGACTGTTTCTGATTCTTTTCAATGGTGTTAGAAGCCATGGTTGTATTGGATACCCTTCATTTCAAGGAAGGAAGGAAGGAAGGGAGGAAGGGAGGGAGGTAGGTAGGAAGGAAAGAAAGAAAGATAGATTTATGCATTTATATAGCGCCTTTCACGACCACCAGATGTCTCAGCCAATGAAGTACTTTTGAAGTGTAGTCACTGTTGGAATGTGGGAACGCGGCAGCCAATTTGCGCACAGCAAGGTCCCACAAACAGCAATGTGATAATGACCAGATGATCTGTTTTTGTTATGTTGGTTGAGGGAAAGACTGCAGGGACAGTAGATGGTTGAAGGATGAATAAATCATGGCAGCTCCCTGCGTACTGGGCACTGACATGCAGAAATCTGTACCTAAAGTCACATACTAATTGGACATTAAGGGAGTGAAATCACTTTAGGTTGGCAAAATGGTGTGGGTTGACAGTAGGAGTTCCTATGACCATCTGTACAATTTATTGCTTCAAGCACTCATTAAAGCCCAATGATCTGATAAAAATTAAGGACCTATTCATTCACTTGTCCCGATCCTGCATCAAATGTAATGAACTGAGCTGCCCTGGACATTAATTACTTGCCTTATGGAAGAATCAACAGGAAACTGACTGACCTGAACAGAAGTCGCATGTTACCCCTTGGAATGAGCCATCGGACAGTAAATTAAGCACTGCTTTGATTTTCTGAGCCTTAGTAAGCGCTGTCCTGGCTCTTGAGAAATTTTGCAGATCTTCCTTTAGGATGGAGCAAACATTTTTCAGAGCTTCTGTGTTGAATCACAGTTTACTTATATATACCCAGGAATATACTGGTAACTGGTATCTGGGAGGATCTCGATGTCCTGTGGTGCTGCCTTATGAGCCCGGTCTCCAGGGTTCCTTGCTGTTCCATGTCCACTTCCTTCTCCAACATATATATCACAAAGAGGGGAATCCCCATTAGCAAACCCATGTTGCAGTTTTAGGAAAATTCCCTAAACATAAAACAGTCTTGAGGGAGACTACCAAAAAAAGCTAGGAGTCTCAAAGTGCAAAACATTTTTTCTAAAGAAAAATCAGCTCTGAAATATTGGCTCTTTATGTAATGCCAAAAGAAATACAACAATTCACCTGTAAGAATGCAGCATAAGCCTTCCTTCTGCTCTAAGACACCCTTAGGATTGGGTAGAAATGGCGGAAGGGCAGAAAACGTCATCCAGGCCTAAACCCCTCACTTATATGATTGTACTCTTGCTAGGACAGGTGCATCTTCTTCCTGCCCTCACTTCTGATGGAACTTAAATGTACCACTGTACCATCCAGTCCCCAGGATTACTTTTTAAAGCAAAATGATTTATTGAATATTCATTTCTGAAGATCTCTGGCAGTATGTTAAAATATTGATCAAAATAAATTCTTATTTCAATATAATGTCAGTTTGGTTCAGTTGGCAGCAACCTTGCCTTGGAGTCAGAAGGTTGTGGTTCAAATAACACTCCAGGATTTTAGCACACCATAGAAGAACATAGAAGTTACCACTTAAAAACAGGCTATTCAGCCCAACTAGTCCATGTCGGCATTTACCTACCACTTAAGCAAAGTCTTGGATCACATTAACCTGCTCTGTTGTCATATCCCTTTATCCTTCATCCGCCTTAATCTTATCGACATAGCTTCTGCCTCAACCACTAACCCTGGAACTGAATTCCACAGCCTCACAAATTTCTATGTAAAGAAGTTCCTCTTGCTCTGTTCTAAATCTGTTGCATTTACTCTTGTTCCTATAGCCCCTCGTTCTAAACGCCTCAACAACTGGAAACAGTCTGCTTCTATCTACCCTGTCCAAATTCTTCATAATTTTAAACACTTCTATCATATTGCTCCATAATCTCCATTCTTCTAATGAAAAAATACCCAATTTTAAAAGTCTTTCTTCGTATTTGTATTTCCTCATATCAGGTAGAATCCTAATGAATCTGCATTGCACCC
>NW_028225184.1:10658816-10706316 GCF_052327205.1 Somniosus microcephalus
CCACTTTATACCCAGTGTCAGCATCGAGCGCTCCCAGGGCAGGTACAGCACGGGTTAGATACAGTGTAGAGCTCCCTCTACATTACCCTGACAGTGTGTCCCCCACTTTATACCCAGTGTCAGCATCGAGCGCTCCCAGGGCAGGTACAGCATGGGTTAGATACAGTGTAGAGCTCCCTCTACATTACCCTGACAGTGTGTCCCCCACTTTATACCCAGTGTCAGCATCGAGCGCTCCCAGGGGCAGGTACAGCACGGGTTAGATACAGTGTAGAGCTCCCTCTACATTACCCTGACAGTGTGTCCCCCACTTTATACCCAGTGTCAGCATCGAGCACTCCCGGGGCAGGTACAGCACGGGTTAGATACAGTGTAGAGCTCCCTCTACATTACCCTGACAGTGTGTCCCCACTTTATACCCAGTGTCAGCATCGAGCCTCCCGGGGCAGGTACAGCACGGGTTAGATACAGTGTAGAGCTCCCTCTACATTACCCTGACAGTGTGTCCCCACTTTATACCCAGTGTCAGCATCGAGCGCTCCCAGGTCAAGTACAGCACGGGTTAGATACAGTGTAGAGCTCCCTCTACATTACCCTGACAGTGTGTCCCCACTTTATACCCAGTGTCAGCATCGAGCGCTCCCGGGGCAGGTACAGCATGGGTTAGATACAGTGTAGAGCTCCCTCTACATTACCCTGACAGTGTGTCCCCACTTTATACCCAGTGTCAGCATCGAGCGCTCCCAGGGCAGGTACAGCACGGGTTAGATACAGTGTAGAGCTCCCTCTACATTACCCTGACAGTGTGTCCCCACTTTATACCCAGTGTCAGCATCGAGCGCTCCCGGGGCAGGTACAGCATGGGTTAGATACAGTGTAGAGCTCCCTCTACATTACCCTGACAGTGTGTCCCCCACTTTATACCCAGTGTCAGCATCGAGCGCTCCCAGGGCAGGTACAGCATGGGTTAGATACAGTGTAGAGCTCCCTCTACATTACCCTGACAGTGTGTCCCCACTTTATACCCAGTGTCAGCATCGAGCACTCCCAGGGCAGGTACAGCATGGGTTAGATACAGTGTAGAGCTCCCTTTACATTACCCTGACAGTGTGTCCCCCACTTTATACCCAGTGTCAGCATCGAGCGCTCCCAGGGCAGGTACAGCATGGGTTAGATACAGTGTAGAGCTCCCTCTACATTACCCTGACAGTGTGTCCCCACTTTATACCCAGTGTCAGCATCGAGCGCTCCCAGGGCAGGTACAGCACGGGTTAGATACAGTGTAGAGCACCCTCTACATTACCCTGACAGTCTGTCCCCACTTTATACCCAGTGTCAGTATCGAGCGCTCCCAGGGCAGGTACAGCACGGGTTAGATACAGTGTAGAGCTCCCTCTACATTACCCTGACAGTGTGTCCCCACTTTATACCCAGTGTCAGCATCGAGCGCTCCCAGGGCAGGTACAGCATGGGTTAGATACAGTGTAGAGCTCCCTCTACTTTACCCTGACAGTGTGTCCCAACTTTATACTCAGTGTCAGCATCGAGCACTCCCGGGGCAGGTACAGCACGGGTTAGATACAGTGTAGAGCTCCCTCTACATTACCCTGACAGTGTGTCCTCACTTTATACCCAGTGTCAGCATCGAGCGCTCCCGGGCAGGTACAGCATGGGTTAGATACAGTGTAGAGCTCCCTCTACATTACCCTGACAGTGTGTCCCCCACTTTATACCCAGTGTCAGCATCGAGCGCTCCCAGGGCAGGTACAGCACGGGTTAGATACAGTGTAGAGCTCCCTCTACATTACCCTGACAGTGTGTCCCCACTTTATACCCAGTGTCAGCATCGAGCGCTCCCAGGGCAGGTACAGCACGGGTTAGATACAGTGTAGAGCTCCCTCTACATTACCCTGACAGTGTGTCCCCACTTTATACCCAGTGTCAGCATCGAGCGCTCCCGGGGCAGGTACAGCACGGGTTAGATACAGTGTAGAGCTCCCTCTACATTACCCTGACAGTGTGTCCCCACTTTATACCCAGTGTCAGCATCGAGCGCTCCCGGGGCAGGTACAGCACGGGTTAGATACAGTGTAGAGCTCCCTCTATATTACCCTGACAGTGTGTCCCCACTTTATACCCAGTGTCAGCATCGAGCGCTCCCGGGGCAGGTACAGCACGGGTTAGATACAGTGTAGAGCTCCCTCTACATTACCCTGACAGTGTGTCCCCACTTTATACCCAGTGTCAGCATCGAGTGCTCCCGGGGCAGGTACAGCATGGGTTAGATACAGTGTAGAGCTCCCTCTACATTACCCTGACAGTGTGTCCCCACTTTATACCCAGTGTCAGCATCGAGTGCTCCCGGGGCAGGTACAGCACGGGTTAGATACAGTGTAGAGCTCCCTCTACATTACCCTGACAGTGTGTCCCCACTTTATACCCAGTGTCAGCATCGAGCGCTCCCAGGGCAGGTACAGCACGGGTTAGATACAGTGTAGAGCTCCCTCTACATTACCCTGACAGTGTGTCCCCACTTTATACCCAGTGTCAGCATCGAGCGCTCCCAGGGCAGGTACAGCATGGGTTAGATACAGTGTAGAGCTCCCTCTACATTACCCTGACAGTGTGTCTCCACTTTATACCCAGTGTCAGCATCGAGCGCTCCCAGGGCAGGTACAGCATGGGTTAGATACAGTGTAGAGCTCCCTCTACATTACCCTGACAGTGTGTCCCCACTTTATACCCAGTGTCAGCATCGAGTGCTCCCAGGGCAGGTACAGCACGGGTTAGATACAGTGTAGAGCTCCCTCTACATTACCCTGACAGTGTGTCCCCACTATATACCCAGTGTCAGCATCGAGTGCTCCCAGGGCAGGTACAGCACGGGTTAGATACAATGTAGAGCTCCCTCTACAATACCCTGACAGTGTGTCCCCCACTTTATACCCAGTGTCAGCATCGAGCGCTCCCAGGGCAGGTACAGCACGGGTTAGATACAGTGTAGAGCTCCCTCTACATTACCCTGACAGTGTGTCCCCCACTTTATACCCAGTGTCAGCATCGAGCGCTCCCAGGGCAGGTACAGCATGGGTTAGATACAGTGTAGAGCTCCCTCTACATTACCCTGACAGTGTGTCTCCACTTTATACCCAGTGTCAGCATCGAGCGCTCCCAGGGCAGGTACAGCATGGGTTAGATACAGTGTAGAGCTCCCTCTACATTACCCGGACAGTGTGTCCCCCACTTTATACCCAGTGTCAGCATCGAGCGCTCCCAGGGCAGGTACAGCATGGGTTAGATACAGTGTAGAGCTCCCTCTACATTACCCTGACAGTGTGTCCCCACTTTATACCCAGTGTCAGCATCGAGCGCTCCCAGGGCAGGTACAGCACGGGTTAGATACAGTGTAGAGCTCCCTCTACATTACCCGGACAGTGTGTCCCCCACTTTATACCCAGTGTCAGCATCGAGCGCTCCCAGGGCAGGTACAGCACGGGTTAGATACAGTGTAGAGCCCCCTCTACATTACCCTGACACTGTGTCCCCCACTTTATACCCAGTGTCAGCATCGAGTGCTCCCAGGGCAGGTACAGCACGGGTTAGATACAGTGTAGAGCTCCCTCTACATTACCCTGACAGTGTGTCCCCACTTTATACCCAGTGTCAGCATCGAGCGCTCCCGGGGCAGGTACAGCACGGGTTAGATACAGTGTAGAGCTCCCTCTACATTACCCGGACAGTGTGTCCCCCACTTTATACCCAGTGTCAGCATCGAGCGCTCCCAGAGCAGGTACAGCATGGGTTAGATACAGTGTAGAGCTCCCTCTACATCACCCTGACAGTGTGTCCCCCACTTTATACCCAGTGTCAGCATCGAGCGCTCCCAGGGCAGGTACAGCACGGGTTAGATACAGTGTAGAGCTCCCTCTACATTACCCTGACAGTGTGTCCCCACTTTATACCCAGTGTCAGCATCGAGCGCTCCCGGGGCAGGTACAGCACGGGTTAGATACAGTGTAGAGCTCCCTCTACATTACCCTGACAGTGTGTCCCCACTTTATACCCAGTGTCAGCATCGAGCGCTCCCAGGGCAGGTACAGCACGGGTTAGATACAGTGTAGAGCTCCCTCTACATTACCCTGACAGTGTGTCCCCACTTTATACCCAGTGTCAGCATCGAGCGCTCCCAGGGCAGGTACAGCACGGGTTAGATACAGTGTAGAGCTCCCTCTACATTACCCTGACAGTGTGTCCCCCACTTTATACCCAGTGTCAGCATCGAGCGCTCCCAGGGCAGGTACAGCATGGGTTAGATACAGTGTAGAGCTCCCTCTACATTACCCTGACAGTGTGCCCCCCACTTTATACCCAGTGTCAGCATCGAGCGCTCCCAGGGCAGGTACAGCACGTGTTAGATACAGTGTAGAGCTCCCTCTACATTACCCTGACAGTGTGTCCCCCACTTTATACCCAGTGTCAGCATCGAGCGCTCCCAGGGCAGGTACAGCACGGGTTAGATACAGTGTAGAGCTCCCTCTACATTACCCTGACAGTGTGTCCCCCACTTTATACCCAGTGTCAGCATCGAGCGCTCCCGGGGCAGGTACAGCACGGGTTAGATACAGTGTAGAGCTCCCTCTACATTACCCTGACAGTGTGTCTCCACTTTATACCCAGTGTCAGCATCGAGCGCTCCCAGGGCAGGTACAGCACGGGTTAGATACAGTGTAGAGCTCCCTCTACATTACCCTGACAGTGTGTCCCCCCACTTTATACCCAGTGTCAGCATCGAGCGCTCCCAGGGCAGGTACAGCACGGGTTAGATACAGTGTAGAGCTCCCTCTACATTACCCTGACAGTGTGTCCCCACTTTATACCCAGTGTCAGCATCGAGCGCTCCCAGGGCAGGTACAGCACGGGTTAGATACAGTGTAGAGCTCCCTCTACATTACCCTGACAGTGTGTCCCCACTTTATACCCAGTGTCAGCATCGAGCGCTCCCAGGGCAGGTACAGCATGGGTTAGATACAGTGTAGAGCTCCCTCTACATTACCCTGACAGTGTGTCCCCCCCACTTTATACCCAGTGTCAGCATCGAGCGCTCCCAGGGCAGGTACAGCACGGGTTAGATACAGTGTAGAGCTCCCTCTACATTACCCTGACAGTGTGTCCCCCACTTTATACCCAGTGTCAGCATCGAGCGCTCCCGGGGCAGGTACAGCACGGGTTAGATACAGTGTAGAGCTCCCTCTACATTACCCGGACAGTGTGTCCCCCACTTTATACCCAGTGTCAGCATCGAGCGCTCCCGGGGCAGGTACAGCACGGGTTAGATACAGTGTAGAGCTCCCTCTACATTACCCTGACAGTGTGTCTCCACTTTATACCCAGTGTCAGCATCGAGCGCTCCCAGGGCAGGTACAGCACGGGTTAGATACAGTGTAGAGCTCCCTCTACATTACCCGGACAGTGTGTCCCCCACTTTATACCCAGTGTCAGCATCGAGCACTCCCGGGGCAGGTACAGCACGGGTTAGATACAGTGTAGAGCTCCCTCTACATTACCCTGACAGTGTGTCCCCACTTTATACCCAGTGTCAGCATCGAGCGCTCCCAGGGCAGGTACAGCACGGGTTAGATACAGTGTAGAGCTCCCTCTACATTACCCTGACAGTGTGTCCCCCACTTTATACCCAGTGTCAGCATCGAGCGCTCCCAGGGCAGGTACAGCACGGGTTAGATACAGTGTAGAGCTCCCTCTACATTACCCTGACAGTGTGACCCCCACTTTATACCCAGTGTCAGCATCGAGCGCTCCCAGGGCAGGTACAGCACGGGTTAGATACAGTGTAGAGCTCCCTCTACATTACCCTGACACTGTGTCCCCACTTTATACCCAGTGTCAGCATCGAGCGCTCCCAGGGCAGGTACAGCACGGGTTAGATACAGTGTAGAGCTCCCTCTACATTACCCTGACTGTGTGTCCCCACTTTATACCCAGTGTCAGCATCGAGCGCTCCCAGGGCAGGTACAGCACGGGTTAGATACAGTGTAGAGCTCCCTCTACATTACCCTGACAGTGTGTCCCCACTTTATACCCAGTGTCAGCATCGAGCGCTCCCAGGGCAGGTACAGCACGGGTTAGATACAGTGTAGAGCTCCCTCTACATTACCCTGACAGTGTGTCCCCCACTTTATACCCAGTGTCAGCATCGAGCGCTCCCAGGGCAGGTACAGCACGGGTTAGATACAGTGTAGAGCTCCCTCTACATTACCCTGACAGTGTGTCCCCCACTTTATACCCAGTGTCAGCATCGAGTGCTCCCAGGGCAGGTACAGCACGGGTTAGATACAGTGTAGAGCTCCCTCTACATTACCCTGACAGTGTGTCCCCACTTTATACCCAGTGTCAGCATCGAGCGCTCCCAGGGCAGGTACAGCACGGGTTAGATACAGTGTAGAGCTCCCTCTACATTACCCTGACAGTGTGTCCCCCACTTTATACCCAGTGTCAGCATCGAGCGCTCCCAGGGCAGGTACAGCACGGGTTAGATACAGTGTAGAGCTCCCTCTACATTACCCTGACAGTGTGTCCCCCACTTTATACCCAGTGTCAGCATCGAGCGCTCCCAGGGTAGGTACAGCACGGGTTAGATACAGTGTAGAGCTCCCTCTACATTACCCTGACAGTGTGTCCTCACTTTATACCCAGTGTCAGCATCGAGCGCTCCCAGGGCAGGTACAGCACGGGTTAGATACAGTGTAGAGCTCCCTCTACATTACCCTGACAGTGTGTCCCCACTTTATACCCAGTGTCAGCATCGAGCGCTCCCGGGGCAGGTACAGCACGGGTTAGATACAGTGTAGAGCTCCCTCTACATTACCCTGACAGTGTGTCCCCCACTTTATACCCAGTGTCAGCATCGAGCGCTCCCAGGGCAGGTACAGCACGGGTTAGATACAGTGTAGAGCTCCCTCTACATTACCCTGACAGTGTGTCCCCCACTTTATACCCAGTGTCAGCATCTAGCGCTCCCAGGGCAGGTACAGCATGGGTTAGATACAGTGTAGAGCTCCCTCTACATTACCCTGACAGTGTGTCCTCACTTTATACCCAGTGTCAGCATCGAGCGCTCCCGGGGCAGGTACAGCATGGGTTAGATACAGTGTAGAGCTCCCTCTACATTACCCTGACAGTGTGTCCTCACTTTATACCCAGTGTCAGCATCGAGCGCTCCCGGGGCAGGTACAGCATGGGTTAGATACAGTGTAGAGCTCCCTCTACATTACCCTGACAGTGTGTCCCCCACTTTATACCCAGTGTCAGCATCGAGCGCTCCCAGGGCAGGTACAGCACGGGTTAGATACAGTGTAGAGCTCTCTCTACATTACCCTGACAGTGTGTCCCCCACTTTATACCCAGTGTCAGCATCGAGCGCTCCCAGGGCAGGTACAGCATGGGTTAGATACAGTGTAGAGCTCCCTCTACATTACCCTGACAGTGTGTCCCCACTTTATACCCAGTGTCAGCATCGAGCGCTCCCGGCGCAGGTACAGCACGGGTTAGATACAGTGTAGAGCTCCCTCTACATTACCCTGACAGTGTGTCCCCACTTTATACCCAGTGTCAGCATCGAGCGCTCCCAGGGCAGGTACAGCACGGGTTAGATACAGTGTAGAGCTCCCTCTACATTACCCTGACAGTGTGTCCCCACTTTATACCCAGTGTCAGCATCGAGCGCTCCCAGGGCAGGTACAGCATGGGTTAGATACAGTGTAGAGCTCCCTCTACATTACCCTGACAGTGTGTCCCCACTTTATACCCAGTGTCAGCATCGAGCGCTCCCGGGGCAGGTACAGCATGGGTTAGATACAGTGTAGAGCTCCCTCTACATTACCCTGACAGTGTGTCCCCACTTTATACCCAGTGTCAGCATCGAGCGCTCCCAGGGCAGGTACAGCATGGGTTAGATACAGTGTAGAGCTCCCTCTACATTACCCTGACAGTGTGTCCCCACTTTATACCCAGTGTCAGCATCGAGCGCTCCCAGGGCAGGTACAGCACGGGTTAGATACAGTGTAGAGCTCCCTCTACATTACCCTGACAGTGTGTCCCCACTTTATACCCAGTGTCAGCATCGAGCGCTCCCGGGGCAGGTACAGCATGGGTTAGATACAGTGTAGAGCTCCCTCTACATTACCCTGACAGTGTGTCCCCACTTTATACCCAGTGTCAGCATCGAGCGCTCCCAGGGCAGGTACAGCACGGGTTAGATACAGTGTAGAGCTCCCTCTACATTACCCTGACAGTGTGTCCCCCACTTTATACCCAGTGTCAGCATCGAGCGCTCCCAGGGCAGGTACGGCACGGGTTAGATACAGTGTAGAGCTCCCTCTACATTACCCTGACAGTGCGTCCCCCACTTTATACCCAGTGTCAGCATCGAGCGCTCCCAGGGAAGGTACAGCACGTGTTAGATACAGTGTAGAGCTCCCTCTACATTACCCTGACAGTGCGTCCCCCACTTTATACCCAGTGTCAGCATCGAGCGCTCCCAGGGAAGGTACAGCATGGGTTAGATACAGTGTAGAGCTCCCTCTACATTACCCTGACAGTGTGTCCCCCACTTTATACCCAGTGTCAGCATCGAGTGCTCCCGGGGCAGGTACAGCACGGGTTAGATACAGTGTAGAGCTCCCTCTACATTACCCTGACAGTGTGTCCCCCACTTTATACCCAGTGTCTGCATCGAGCGCTCCTGGGGCTGGTACAGCACAGGTTAGATACAGTGTAGAGCTCCCTCTACATTACCCTGACAGTGTGTCCCCCACTTTATACCCAGTGTCAGCATCGAGCGCTCCCAGGGCAGGTACAGCACGGGTTAGATACAGTGTAGAGCTCCCTCTACATTACCCTGACAGTGTGTCCCCCACTTTATACCCAGTGTCAGCATCGAGCGCTCCCGGGGCAGGTACAGCACGGGTTAGATACAGTGTAGAGCTCCCTCTACATTACCCTGAAAGTGTGTCCCCCACTTTATACCCAATGTCAGCATCGAGCGCTCCCGGGGCAGGTACAGCACGGGTTAGATACAGTGTAGAGCTCCCTCTACATTACCCTGACAGTGTGTCCCCACTTTATACTCAGTGTCAGCATCGAGCGCTCCCAGGGCAGGTACAGCACAGGTTAGATACAGTGTAGAGCTCCCTCTACATTACCCTGACAGTGTGTCCCCCACTTTATACCCAGTGTCAGCATCGAGCGCTCCCAGGGCAGGTACAGCACGGGTTAGATACAGTGTAGAGCTCCCTCTACATTACCCTGACAGTGTGTCCCCCACTTTATACCCAGTGTCAGCATCGAGCGCTCCCAGGGCAGGTACAGCACGGGTTAGATACAGTGTAGAGCTCCCTCTACATTACCCTGACAGTGTGTCCCCCACTTTATACCCAGTGTCAGCATCGAGCGCTCCCAGGGCAGGTACAGCACGGGTTAGATACAGTGTATAGCTCCCTCTACATTACCCTGACAGTGTGTCCCCCACTTTATACCCAGTGTCAGCATCGAGCGCTCCCAGGGCAGGTACAGCACGGGTTAGATACAGTGTAGAGCTCCCTCTACATTACCCGGACAGTGTGTCCCCACTTTATACCCAGTGTCAGCATCGAGCGCTCCCGGGGCAGGTACAGCATGGGTTAGATACAGTGTAGAGCTCCCTCTACATCACCCTGACAGTGTGTCCCCACTTTATACCCAGTGTCAGCATCGAGTGCTCCCAGGGCAGGTACAGCACGGGTTAGATACAGTGTAGAGCTCCCTCTACATCACCCTGACAGTGTGTCCCCACTTTATACCCAGTGTCAGCATCGAGCGCTCCCAGGGCAGGTACAGCACGGGTTAGATACAGTGTAGAGCTCCCTCTACATTACCCTGACAGTGTGTCCCCCACTTTATACCCAGTGTCAGCATCGAGCGCTCCCAGGGCAGGTACAGCACGGGTTAGATACAGTGTAGAGCTCCCTCTACATTACCCTGACAGTGTGTCCCCCACTTTATACCCAGTGTCAGCATCGAGCGCTCCCAGGGCAGGTACAGCATGGGTTAGATACAGTGTAGAGCTCCCTCTACATTACCCTGACAGTGTGTCCCCCACTTTATACCCAGTGTCAGCATCGAGCGCTCCCGGGGCAGGTACAGCACGGGTTAGATACAGTGTAGAGCTCCCTCTACATTACCCTGACAGTGTGTCCCCCACTTTATACCCAGTGTCAGCATCGAGCGCTCCCAGGGGCAGGTACAGCACGGGTTAGATACAGTGTAGAGCTCCCTCTACATTACCCTGACAGTGTGTCCCCCACTTTATACCCAGTGTCAGCATCGAGCGCTCCTAGGGCAGGTACAGCACGCTTTAGATACAGTGTAGAGCTCCCTCTACATTACCCTGACAGTGTCCCCCCCACTTTATACCCAGTGTCAGCATCGAGCGCTCCCGGGGCAGGTACAGCACGGGTTAGATACAGTGTAGAGCTCCCTCTACATTACCCTGACAGTGTGTCCCCCACTTTATACCCAGTGTCAGCATCGAGCGCTCCCAGGGCAGGTACAGCATGGGTTAGATACAGTGTAGAGCTCCCTCTACATTACCCTGACAGTGTGTCCCCCACTTTATACCCAGTGTCAGCATCGAGCGCTCCCGGGGCAGGTACAGCACGGGTTAGATACAGTGTAGAGCTCCCTCTACATTACCCTGACAGTGTGTCCCCACTTTATACCCAGTGTCAGCATCGAGCGCTCCCGGGGCAGGTACAACACGGGTTAGATACAGTGTAGAGCTCCCTCTACATTACCCTGACAGTGTGTCCCCACTTTATACCCAGTGTCAGCATCGAGCGCTCCCAGGGCAGGTACAGCACGGGTTAGATACAGTGTAGAGCTCCCTCTACATTACCCTGACAGTGTGTCCCCACTTTATACCCAGTGTCAGCATCGAGCGCTCCCAGGGCAGGTACAGCACGGGTTAGATACAGTGTAGAGCTCCCTCTACATTACCCTGACAGTGTGTCCCCCACTTTATACCCAGTGTCAGCATCGAGCACTCCCGGGGCAGGTACAGCACGGGTTAGATACAGTGTAGAGCTCCCTCTACATTACCCTGACAGTGTGTCCCCCACTTTATACCCAGTGTCAGCATCGAGCACTCCCAGGGCAGGTACAGCACGGGTTAGATACAGTGTAGAGCTCCCTCTACATTACCCTGACAGTGTGTCCCCACTTTATACCCAGTGTCAGCATCGCGCGCTCCCAGGGCAGGTACAGCATGGGTTAGATACAGTGTAGAGCTCCCTCTACATTACCCTGACAGTGTGTCCCCCACTTTATACCCAGTGTCAGCATCGAGCGCTCCCAGGGCAGGTACAGCACGGGTTAGATACAGTGTAGAGCTCCCTCTACATTACCCTGACAGTGTGTCCCCACTTTATACCCAGTGTGAGCATCGAGCGCTCCCGGGGCAGGTACAGCACGGGTTAGATACAGTGTAGAGCTCCCTCTACATTACCCTGACAGTGTGTCCCCACTTTATACCCAGTGTCAGCATCGAGCGCTCCCAGGGCAGGTACAGCACGGGTTAGATACAGTGTAGAGCTCCCTCTACATTACCCTGACAGTGTGTCCCCACTTTATACCCAGTGTCAGCATCGAGCACTCCCAGGGCAGGTACAGCACGGGTTAGATACAGTGTAGAGCTCCCTCTACATTACCCTGACAGTGTGTCCCCACTTTATACCCAGTGTCAGCATCGAGCGCTCCCGGGGCAGGTACAGCACGGGTTAGATACAGTGTAGAGCTCCCTCTACATTACCCTGACAGTGTGTCCCCCACTTTATACCCAGTGTCAGCATCGAGCGCTCCCAGGGCAGGTACAGCACGGGTTAGATACAGTGTAGAGCTCCCTCTACATTACCCTGACAGTGTGTCCCCCACTTTATACCCAGTGTCAGCATCGAGCGCTCCCGGGGCAGGTACAGCACGGGTTAGATACAGTGTAGAGCTCCCTCTACATTACCCTGACAGTGTGTCCCCCACTTTATACCCAGTGTCAGCATCGAGCGCTCCCAGAGCAGGTACAGCACGGGTTAGATACAGTGTAGAGCTCCCTCTACATTACCCTGACAGTGTGCCCCCACTTTATACCCAGTGTCAGCATCGAGCGCTCCAAGGGCAGGTACAGCACGGGTTAGATACAGTGTAGAGCTCCCTCTACATTACCCTGACAGTGTGTCCCCACTTTATACCCAGTGTCAGCATCGAGCGCTCCCAGGGCAGGTACAGCACGGGTTAGATACAGTGTAGAGCTCCCTCTACATTACCCTGACAGTGTGTCCCCACTTTATACCCAGTGTCAGCATCGAGCGCTCCCAGGGCAGGTACAGCATGGGTTAGATACAGTGTAGAGCTCCCTCTACATTACCCTGACAGTGTGTCCCCCACTTTATACCCAGTGTCAGCATCGAGCGCTCCCAGGGCAGGTACAGCACGGGTTAGATACAGTGTAGAGCTCCCTCTACATTACCCTGACAGTGTGTCCCCCACTTTATACCCAGTGTCAGCATCGAGCGCTCCCAGGGCAGGTACAGCACGGGTTAGATACAGTGTAGAGCTCCCTCTACATTACCCTGACAGTGTGTCCCCACTTTATACCTAGTGTCAGCATCGAGCGCTCCCGGGGCAGGTACAGCACGGGTTAGATACAGTGTAGAGCTCCCTCTACATTACCCTGACAGTGTGTCCCCACTTTATACCCAGTGTCAGCATCGAGCGCTCCCAGGGCAGGTACAGCACGGGTTAGATACAGTGTAGAGCTCCCTCTACATTACCCTGACAGTGTGTCCCCACTTTATACCCAGTGTCAGCATCGAGCGCTCCCGGGGCAGGTACAGCACGGGTTAGATACAGTGTAGAGCTCCCTCTACATTACCCTGACAGTGTGTCCCCCACTTTATACCCAGTGTCAGCATCGAGCGCTCCTGGGGCAGGTACAGCACGGGTTAGATACAGTGTAGAGCTCCCTCTACATTACCCTGACAGTGTGTCCCCCACTTTATACCCAGTGTCAGCATCGAGCGCTCCCGGGGCAGGTACAGCACGGGTTAGATACAGTGTAGAGCTCCCTCTACATTACCCTGACAGTGTGTCCCCCACTTTATACCCAGTGTCAGCATCGAGCGCTCCCAGGGCAGGTACAGCACGGGTTAGATACAGGGTAGAGCTCCCTCTACATTACCCTGACAGTGTGTCCCCCACTTTATACCCAGTGTCAGCATCGAGCGCTCCCATTGCTGATACAGCATGGGATAGATACAGTGTAGAGCTCCCTCTACATTACCCTGACAGTGTGTCCCCCACTTTATACCCAGTGTCAGCATCGAGCGCTCCTAGGGCAGGTACAGCACGGGTTAGATACAGTGTAGAGCTCCCTCTACATTCCCCTGACAGTGTGTCCCCCACTTTATACCCAGTGTCAGCATCGAGCGCTCCCAGGGCAGGTACAGCATGGGTTAGATACAGTGTAGAGCTCCCTCTACATTACCCAGACAGTGTGTCCCCACTTTATACCCAGTGTCAGCATCGAGCGCTCCCAGGGCAGGTACAGCACGGGTTAGATACAGTTTAGAGCTCCCTCTACATTACCCTGACAGTGTGTCCCCACTTTATACCCAGTGTCAGCATCGAGCGCTTCCAGGGCAGGTACAGCACGGGTTAGATACAGTGTAGAGCTCCCTCTACATTACCCTGACAGTGTGTCCCCACTTTATACCCAGTGTCAGCATCGAGCGCTCCCAGGGCAGGTACAGCACAGGTTAGATACAGTGTAGAGCTCCCTCTACATTACCCTGACAGTGTGTCCCCACTTTATATCCAGTGTCAGCATCGAGCGCTCCTAGGGCAGGTACAGCACGGGTTAGATACACTGTAGAGCTCCCTCTACATTACCCTGACAATGTGTTCCCCACTTTATATCCAGTGTCAGCATCGAGCGCTCCTAGGGCAGGTACAGCATGGGTTAGATACAGTGTAGAGCTCCCTCTACATTACCCTGACAGTGTGTCCCCACTTTATACCCAGTGTTAGCATCGAGTGCTCCCGGGGCAGGTACAGCACGGGTTAGATACAGTGTAGAGCTCCCTCTACATTACCCTGACAGTGTGTCCCCACTTTATACCCAGTGTCAGCATCGAGCGCTCCCAGGGCAGGTACAGCACGGGTTAGATACAGTGTAGAGCTCCCTCTACATTACCCTGACAGTGTGTCCCCCACTTTATACCCAGTGTCAGCATCGAGCGCTCCCGGGGCAGGTACAGCACGGGTTAGATACAGTGTAGAGCTCCCTCTACATTACCCTGACAGTGTAACCCCCACTTTATACCCAGTGTCAGCATCGAGCGCTCCCAGGGCAGGTACAGCACGGGTTAGATACAGTGTAGAGCTCCCTCTACATTACCCTGACAGTGTGTCCCCACTTTATACCCAGTGTCAGCATCGAGTGCTCCCGGGGCAGGTACAGCACGGGTTAGATACAGTGTAGAGCTCCCTCTACATTACCCTGACAGTGTGCCCCCCACTTTATACCCAGTGTCAGCATCGAGCGCTCCCGGGGCAGGTACAGCATGGGTTAGATACAGTGTAGAGCTCCCTCTACATTACCCTGACAGTGTGTCACCACTTTATACCCAGTGTCAGCATCGAGCGCTCCCGGGGCAGGTACAGCACGGGTTAGATACAGTGTAGAGCTCCCTCCACATTACCCTGACAGTGTGTCCCCACTTTATACCCAGTGTCAGCATCGAGCGCTCCCAGGGCAGGTACAGCACGGGTTAGATACAGTGTAGAGCTCCCTCTACATTACCCTGACAGTGTGTCCCCCAGTTTATACCCAGTGTCAGCATCGAGCGCTCCCAGGGCAGGTACAGCACGGGTTAGATACAGTGTAGAGCTCCCTCTACATTACCCTGACAGTGTGTCCCCCACTTTATACCCAGTGTCAGCATCGAGTGCTCCCAGGGCAGGTACAGCACGGGTTAGATACAGTGTAGAGCTCCCTCTACATTACCCAGACAGTGTGTCCCCCACTTTATACCCAGTGTCAGCATCGAGCGCTCCCAGGGCAGGTACAGCACGGGTTAGATACAGTGTAGAGCTCCCTCTACATTACCCTGACAGTGTGTCCCCCACTTTATACCCAGTGTCAGCATCGAGCGCTCCTGGGGCAGGTACAGCACGGGTTAGATACAGTGTAGAGCTCCCTCTACATTACCCTGACAGTGTGTCCCCACTTTATACCCAGTGTCAGCATCGAGCGCTCCCGGGGCAGGTACAGCATGGGTTAGATACAGTGTAGAGCTCCCTCTACATTACCCCGACAGTGTGTCCCCCACTTTATACCCAGTGTCAGCATCGAGCGCTCCCAGGGCAGGTACAGCATGGGTTAGATACAGTGTAGAGCTCCCTCTACATTACCCTGACAGTGTGTCCCCCACTTTATACCTAGTGTCAGCATCGAGCGCTCCCAGGGCAGGTACAGCACGGGTTAGATAGTGTAGAGCTCCCTCTACATTACCCTGACAGTGTGTCCCCACTTTATACCCAGTGTCAGCATCGAGCGCTCCCAGGGCAGGTACAGCACGGGTTAGATACAGTGTAGAGCTCCCTCTACATTACCCTGACAGTGTGTCCCCCACTTTATACCCAGTGTTAGCATCGAGCGCTCCCAGGGCAGGTACAGCACGGGTTAGATACAGTGTAGAGCTCCCTCTACATTACCCTGACAGTGTGTCCCCACTTTATACCCAGTGTCAGCATCGAGCGCTCCCAGGGCAGGTACAGCATGGGTTAGATACAGTGGCCTAGAAATTCAGTTGGTTGCGCCAGCCGGTAACGCCATAAGAGGGGTATATTTCCAGCGCTAGGCACTTAGCGCCCGGGCGCAGACCGATCTGCGCCAACGCCCAAATTCAGTTGACATTTAGCGCCGGCGCAAAGTGTTTGCGCCCGCTCAGCTGCGTGCGCAGCTTATGACGTCATGTCGTCGTGCAACGCTGTTTGTGCGCCCCAAACCGGAAATTCAGTGGCGCCCGCCCAATGTGGGCGTGGCGCTGCTAAGAACTGTGAAGTGGAACGCAACAGAGGCCCTGTGGGCCTCGGGGAGCGCTAATTAAAGGGCACTTACACTGACCTATAAAGCCCAGCCATTTTGCTGCAATGACTTTACTGCTTAGGATTTCTGGACAGAGACCAAGGGACAGAGCTAACTGATTTGGGACAACATAGGAGAGGTATTTTTGGCTTCTGGCCAGTGCTTTGACATTTGATTCATTTGATTTCACTGTTTTCAACTTTATTATGGGGGCTGTATGGGGGTCCAACCCTCAGTTGCAGCATTATGTGCGAAGGGCTCGCAGACGCTGTGAGAGAGGGCCAGCCATGCCTAGACGCAGAGGGGCCATCAGGCGTCGGCAACGTAGGCCTTACCCACTCAGGCAATACCGCCAGCAGGTGTCCTATCTCACCATGACTGCGGCGCATTGTGTGAAGAGGCTGCGCTTCAGAAGGGAGGTGGTTGCAGAGATCTGCCAGCTGCTTCACAGAGATCTGCGTCCACAGCTGATGTGCAGGACGTCTCTCTCGGTGGAAGTGAAGGTCACGGTGGCTCTGAACATTTATGCAAGCGGCTCCTTCCAAGCCGCTGCTGGGGACATAGCGAACATCTCCCAGTTCGCCGCGCATCGCTGCATCCGGCAGGTCACCGATGCACTTTTCGCGAGGAGACACCAATTCATCTCCTTCCCCATGACCCGACAGAGGCAGGAGCAGCGTGCAGTCGGATTTGCCAGGATCGCGCGCTTCCCCATGGTGCAGGGCGCCATTGACTGCACGCATGTGGCTATGCGGGCACCTATCCACAATGCCGAGGATTACCGCAACCGGAAGGGCTACCATTCCCTAAATGTACAGCTGGTGTGTGACCACAGGCAGCGCATCCTAGCTGTCAATGCCCGCTTCCCAGGAAGCAGCCACGATGCATTTATCCTGCGCCAGACTACTGTGGCTGACATGTTCGAGGCACAGCCTCCACCAAGGGGATGGCTTATCGGGGACAAGGGCTACCCTTTGTGTACATGGCTCATGACCCCGCTCCGCGCGCCCAGGACCCCAGCGGAGGAGGCATACAACGAAAGCCATCAAGCCACAAGGAACATCATAGAGCAAACGATAGGCGTCCTCAAGCAACGGTTCCGCTGCCTGGATCGTTCCGGCGGATCTCTGCAGTATTCGCCGGATAGAGTCTCCCAGTTCGTCGTCGTGTGCTGCATGCTGCACAACCTGGCTATCCGCAGGACTCAGGCACTGCCACCTCACGTTGGACCACCACCTCAGGAGGACGAGCAGGAGGACCATGAGGAGGAGGAGGAGGAGGAGGAGGAGGAGGAGGAGTACCAGCCCAGGAGGGAGCCACAAGGTCCAAGGGCCGTCCGCCGGCGGCTTATTGAACGACACTTCTAGGCCCCCTGTCAGGGAATGGCTTGTGGCAATGAACGCACCTGAGGCAGCCGCTCCGCAAGCCCTCAGCCGGTTAACGCAACAACCACTTGAAACATGACACCTGGACAAGCTGAATAAATAAAAAGCTTTATTTCACAAACTCAGGGCCCTTCCCACATGAAACAGAAGAACAGACAAGACCCCCAAAAAACAGTCAAAAACATCTGTCACCCCCAAAACCTGGGGAGGACTAACAAAACTTGCCCATCCAAATGGCCTTCATCATCGGCCTTACAAAAATAAGCCCCCCCCTCCACAACACAAACACCCCCATAAAAACAAAAAATGCCTTGATCCTCGGCCTTACCAAAATAATGCCCCCCCAGAACACAAGCCCCCCAATATAAAAAAAACCGCTATCACCACACTCTAATGGGTGTGCCGAGAGGGCGAGTCCTTAGACAGGCTTCTCTGGCCCCTGCCCGACCTGCTGCTCCGCCTCAACCTGGGCCCTGCGGGTGTGGCAAGGCTGGGGGAAGGCTCATGAGGGCCACAATGCGTGTCGGCAGATGCCCTTGGGGGTCGGCCTAGACGAGGCCCGGCCCGGGAGGGGCCGGCTGCTGACTGCTGCAGCTGTGGCTGGCCAGCATCAGTCTCAGCAGCAGCTCGTCGCACCTTGGCTGGGGGAGTGGCAGTGTCGGCTGCACCAATGGGGGCAAGCTGGCTGATGGCAGGCGTGCGCTGCTCGCCAGAGACACTGGCACTCGGCCGGGCTGGCAGTGCAGCAAGCGCAGCAATCTGGTGGAGGCCAGACCGCTGTGCTGCAGCAGGGCGGCGGGTGCCCTGGCGATGCTTCCGCGCCACAGCGAGTGTGGCAGAAGTGAGTGCCCGAACTGCCCTGGTATGTGCCCGCATCAGCTCTGCCAGTGTCTGGACGGCACCACTCATCTCGCGAGTCGCGTCCTGGGCTGCTGCGAGTTGCTGGACACCACTGTCGTGCGCTGCCGCGAGTTGTTCGACCCCCCTGGCCTGTGATTCCCCGAAAGCGATCACACTATGAGCCAGGGACTCAATGGCCTGAGGCATCTGTTGCACAACCCCCATGAACTCCTGGTGGGCGGACTCTCCCTCTGGGGAGAAGGCCGCCGAGCTGGCGGACCCTTCCCGCATGCCTCGAGCCCACTGGACCCAGGATCTGCCCTCCCCTGCAACACCTCCCCCCTCTGGGGAGAAGGCCGGCGTGCTGCCGGACCCTTCCCGCGTGCCTCAACCCCACTGCGCCCAGGATCTGCCCTCCCCTGCAACACTTCCCCCCTCTGGGGAGCAGGCCGGCGTGCTGCCGGACCCTTCCCGTGTGCCTCTAGCCCACTGGGCCCAGGATCTGCCCTCCCCTGCAACACTTCCCCCTGGCTCTCCTGCAGGCCAGACGTCTCCCCTCCATTGCCATCCCCTGGCGCGGATGAGGGTTCCCCCGATGTGCCGCCTTCCTCCTGGTCCTCGTCGTCCTCCTCCTCCAAGGGCCTGGCACTCTGAGCTTCAGGGACCACCTCCTCCTCACCAGCTGAAAGCAGGAAGGCACAAGAGTAGCTTTAGAGTGAGGACAGGGCGTCAGCGAGGGGGGCCTGAGTGGTGGCATTATGCGCATTTGTCGGTCAGTGCGAAAGGATGTAGATCTGAAGCGCAAGGGCAACGAGAGAGGTCCAACCGGTCATGTCCTTACCAGTGGGTCCCAGTGCAGGGTCCGCATCTCCGATCGCAACAGGGCCAGTCACCCGGGCATGCATGAGTCGAGCCACGCTCTCCTCCAGCTCACTGAGCGCCTGGTACTCGGGACGGCCTCCACCGGTGACAGACTGGCTCCTCAAATTCCGCGCCAGCTTGGCCTGCAAGAGAAAGGACGGCCTCTAAGTACAGTGTGGTGCCCTGTTGCTGTGTGCATTGCCTCCCATGGTCGAATAGCTTGGCCAGTGTGGTGCCCTGTTGCTGTGTGCACTGCCTCCCATGGTCGAATAGCTTGGCCAGTGTGGTGCCCTGTTGCTGTGTGCACTGCCTCCCATGGTGGAATAGCTTGGCCAGTGTGTTAAGTGCAGAAAGTGCTATTGATGATCATGCCAGTGCCATTGCTGCGGGAGGAGGGCTGCCCATTAGTCCTTTGAGGTCCCTTTGCCCATAATGTGAGGTGCACATGCAAGGATGAGGAGGACACTGGAAAGGGTACTCACCTTCACCATCCGAGTGAGGTCATTGTACTTCTTGCGGCATTGGTCCGCACTCCTGGGGACATCGCAGGTGGATGACACCCTGCGGGCGATTTCCCTCCAGGCTCTCCTGTACTGGCTCCTGGGAGCCTTCTTGCCACTGTCCGGGCACAAGATCTCTCTTTTGTTTTCGACACCATTAACCAGCACCCTCAGAGCATGCTCTGAGAAGCGCTGCGCTCGTTCACGGGCCTTCTCCATGGCTCCAGGCGCTATTTTGGCCCACCAGCAGTGTTGAGGCCTAGCTGCAGGGCTCCAGTATGCAGGGCGTGGCAGCAGACAAAGTCGACCCTTCCCCCTTTAAGAGCTGGCCGGCGTCAGGGTGTCTGTTGTCAATCAAAACATGACCGCACCTGCGCTGCGCCCGGCCTCGGCATTATCAGGCCGCATCGCCGGCTTAGCGCCTGATGAGAGCATTGCAACGCCAGTTTCAGCGCTCGGCCAAACTCTTGGCCAACTCTACTGAATTTCGGCGATGTGGCCTACACTTTCCGGCGGGCGCTAACTTTAGCGAACGCCCGACTTTAGCGCCCCAAAAGTGTCCAGACTGAATTTCTAGGCCAGTGTAGAGCTCCATCTACAATACCCTGACAGTGTGTCCCCCACTTTATACCCAGTGTCAGCATCAAGCGCTCCCAGGGAAGGTACAGCACGGGTTAGATACAGTTTAGAGCTCCCTCTACATTACCCTGACAGTGTGTCCCCCACTTTATACCCAGAGTCAGCATCGAGCGCTCCCAGGGCAGGTACAGCACGGGTTAGATACAGTGTAGAGCTCCCTCTACATTACCCTGACAGTGTGTCCCCCACTTTATACCCAGAGTCAGCATCGAGCGCTCCCAGGGCAGGTACAGCACGTGTTAGATACAGTGTAGAGCTCCCTCTACATTACCCTGACAGTGTGTCCCCACTTTATAACCAGAGTCAGCATCGAGCGCTCCCAGGGCAGGTACAGCACGTGTTAGATACAGTGTAGAGCTCCCTCTACATTACCCTGACAGTGTGTCCCCACTTTATAACCAGTGTCAGCATCGAGCGCTCCCAGGGCATGTACAGCACGGGTTAGATACAGTGTAGAGCACCCTCTACATTACCCTGACAGTGTGTCCCCCACTTTATACCCAGTGTCAGCATCGAGCGCTCCCAGGGCAGGTACAGCATGGGTTAGATACAGTGTAGAGCTCCCTCTACATTACCCTGACAATGTCCCCCCCCACTTTATACCCAGTGTTAGCATCGAGCGCTCCGAGGGCAGGTACAACAAGGGTTAGATACAGAGTAAAGCTCCCTCTACACTGTCCCATCAAACACTCCCAGGGCAGGTACAGCACGGGTTAGATACAGAGTAAAGCTCCCTCTAGTGTCCAATCAAACACTTCAAGGAAAGTTAAAACATGCGTTAGATACAGAGTAAAGCTCCCTCAACACTGTCCCATCAAACACTCCCAGGGCAGGTACAGCACGGGTTAGATACAGAGTAAATCTCCCTCTACGCTGTCCCTTCAAACACTCCCAGGGCAGGTACAGCATGGGTTAGATACAGAGTAAAGCTCCCTCTACACTGTCCCATCAAACACTCCCAGGGCAGGTACAGCATGGGTTAGATACAGAGTAAAGCTCCCTCTACATTGTCCCGTCAAACACTCCCAGGGCAGGTACAGCACGGGTTAGATACAGAGTAAAGCTCCCTCTACACTGTCCCATCAAACACTCCCAGGGCAGGTACAGCACAGGTTAGATACATAGAAACATAGAAGATAGGAGCAGGAGTAGGCCATTCGGCCCTTCGAGCCTGCTCCGCCATTCAATGAGATCATGGCTGATCATTCAAATTCAGTACCCTGTCCCTGCCTTCTCCCCATATCCCTTGATCCCTTTAGCCTTAAGAAATATATCCAACTCCTTCTTGATTATATTTAATGAACTGGCCTCCACCGCCCTCTGTGGCAGAGAATTCCACAGGTTCACCACTCTCTGGGTGAAGAAATTCCTCCTCATTTCAGTCCTAAATGGCTTACCCCTTATCCTTAGACTATGACCCCTGGTTCTGGACTCCCCGGCCATCAGAAACATCCTTCCTGCATCTAGTCTGTCCAGGCCTGACAGAATTTTATAAGTTTCAATGAGATCCCCTCTCATTCTTCTAAACTCCAGCGAGTATAAGCCCAATCGACACAATCTCTCCTCATACGTCATTCCTGCCATCCCAGGTATCAGCCTGGTGAATCTTCGCTGCACTCCCTCCATGGCAAGAACGTCCTTCCTCAGGTAAGGTGACCAAAACTGCACACAATACTCAAGGTGCGGTCTCACCAAGGCCCTGTACAACTGCAGCAAGACATCCTTGTTCCTGTACTCAAACCCTCTCGCTATGAAGGCCAACATACCATTTGCCTTCTTAACCGCCTGCTGCACCTGCATGCTTACCTTCAGCGACTGATGCACAAGGACACCCAGGTCTCGTTGCACTTCCCCTTCTCCCAATCTATTGCCATTCAAATAATAATCTGCCTTCCTGTTTTTGCCACCAAAGTGGATAACCTCACATTTATCCACATTATAGTGCATTTGCCATGTTTCTGCCCAATCACCCAACCTGTCCAAATCGTACTGGAGTTTCACGACATCCTCCTCACAGCATACCCTCCCACCCAGCTTTGTGTCGTCTGCAAATTTTGAGATATTACATCCAATTCCCTCGTCCAGATCATTAATATATATTGTGAACAGCTGGGGTCCTAGGACCAATCCTTGCGGTACCCCACTAGTCACTGCCTGCCACTCGGAAAACGACCCGTTTATTCCAACTCTTTGCTTTCTATCCGCCAACCAGCTCTCTATCCAAGTCAATACCTTGCCCCAAATCCCATGTGCCTTAATTTTGCACGCTAATCTCTTATGCGGGACCTTATCGAAAGCCTTCTGAAAGTCCAAATACACCACATCTACTGGTTCTCCCTTATCTATTCTACCAGTTACATCCTCAAAAAATTCCAGTAGATTAGTCAAGTACGATTTACCTTTTGTAAATCCATGTTGACTTTGTCCGATCCTGTCACTGCTTACCAAGTGCTCTGCTATTATATCTTTTATAATAGATTCTAGCATTTTCCCCACTACCGATGTCAGGCTTACCGGTCTATAATTGATGCGCTATCAATTACTCATAAAAGACTGAGAGTTAGAAGAGTAACTAAAGGCTTTTATTAACAACAGAATGGAGGTCTGCCTCGAGTGGTCGACCGGTCCAGGATACAAAGGGCTGGGGAGCAGTCACCTTTATACTAGGACCTGTGGGAGGAGTCAGCCAAGGCATGTCCAGGCATGTACACAGTGGAATACAAACAGGACAAACAGGAATACAAACAGTGGTTTACCACATTCACCCCTTGTTTAAAATTGAGTCCGGCGGGGTGAAGTGTATTAAAAGTTAGTGTATTGGAGTCTCTCCGGAGGTCTTGTCTGCCGCTGTGATCGGCGTGGCGACGGCAGGGCTAGTGAAGCTTCCGGCGTCGAGTCCAGCGTAGGCTGTGGCAGAGGCGTGTCGTCCTCGTAGATGTCGAGCGGGTCGCGGGGCCCAGGCCTGCCGTCTGCTGGGGCTGGATATCGGATCGTGGGGCGGGGTGGTAGTGGGTAGTGGGTTACTGCGGCCCCCGAGGGTGCAAGGTCTCTTATGGAGACTGTGTCCTCCCGCCCGTCCGGGTATGCGATGTAAGCATACTGGGGGTTGGCGTGGAGGAGGTCGACCCTCTCGACCAGGGGGTCCGTTTTATGGGTCCTCACGTGTCTTCTCAGTAGGACCGGCCCTGGGGACGTCAGCCATGGCGGTAGCGATGTCCCCGATGTGGACTTCCTTGGGAAGACAAACATTTTCTCATGAGGGGTGGCGTTAGTGGCAGTGCAGAGCAGTGACCGAATAGAGTGGAGCACATCGGGGAGCACATCCTGCCAGCGGGAGGTTGGAAGGCCCCTAGACTTTAAGGCTAGCAGGACGGCCTTCCAAACTGTCGCATTTTCTCTTTCCACCTGTCCGTTCCCCCGGGGGTTGTAACTGGTGGTCCTGCTTGTGGCAATACCCCTAGTTAGCAGGTACTGACGGAGTTCGTCGCTCATAAACGATGAGCCCCGGTCGCTATGGATATAGCTGGGGAAGCCGAACAGGGTGAAGAGGTTGTTCAGACATTTAATGACCGTGGCACTGGTCATGTCCGGGCAGGGGAAGGCGAACGGGAAACGGGAGTACTCATCAATAATATTGAGGAAGTACACATTGCGGTCGGAGGAGGGGAGAGGCCCTTTAAAATCAACGCTCAGGCGCTCGAAGGGGCGAGTGGCTTTTATCAGGTGGGCCCTGTCTGGTCTATAAAAGTGCGGTTTGCACTCAGCGCAGACTTGGCAGTTCCTGGTCATGGTCCTGACCTCCTCAATAGAGTAAGGCAGGTTGCGGGCCTTGATGAGGTGGAAGAACCTGGTGACTCCCGGGTGGCAGAGGTCATTGTGGAGGGCCCGTAGTCTATCGATCTGCGCGCTGGCGCAGGTGCCACGCAATAGCGCATCCGGGGGTTCATTGAGCTTCCCGGGCCGGTACAAGATCTCGTAGTTGTAGGTGGAAAGTTCGATTCTCCACCTCAAGATCTTGTCATTTTTGATTTTGCCCCTCTGCTTGTTGTTAAACATAAAAGCAACTGAACGCTGGTCAGTGAGCAGGGTAAATCGTTTTCCGGCCAGGTAGTGCCTCCAATGACGCACAGCCTCCACAATCGCCTGGGCCTCCTTCTCAACAGCGGAGTGTCTGGTCTCCGGGCCTTGGAGGGTTCGTGAAAAGAAGGCCACGGGTCTCCCCGCCTGATTGAGGGTAGCGGCCAGGGCAAAGTCGGACGCGTCGCTTTCCACCTGGAAGGGGATGGATTCGTCCACTGCGTGCATGGTGGCTTTGGCAATGTCCTCCTTGATACGGTGGAAGGCTAAGCGGGCCTCTGCCGTCAAGGGAAAAGAGGTGGACTTGATCAGCGGACGGGCCTTGTCCGCATAGTAGGGGACCCACTGGGCGTAATAGGAGAAAAACCCTAGGCACCTCTTCAGGGCCTTGAGGCAGTGGGGCAGTGGAAGTTCCATAAGGGGACGCATCCGGTCGGGGTCGGGGCCGATGACTCCGTGTTCCACAACACAGCCAAGGATGGCGAGGCGGTTTGTGCGGAATATGCACTTCTCCTTGTTATATGTCAGGTTTAGGAGTTGGGCGGTGCGGAGGAATTTTTCGAGGTTTGCGTCATGGTCCTGCAAGTCACGGCCGCAGATGGTCACATTGTCCAGATATGGGAAAGTGGCCTGCAACGCATTTTGATCTACCATCCGGTCCATCTCCCTTTGGAAGACGGAGACCCCGTTGGTGACGCCAAAGGGAACCCTAAGGAAGTGATAGAGGCGGCCGTTTGCCTCAAAGGCAGTGTACTGGCGGTCCTCAGGGCGGATGGGGAGCTGGTGGTACGCTGATTTCAGGTCAATGGTCGAGAAGACGCGGTACTGCGCGATCTGGTTGACCATATCAGCTATACGGGGGAGTGGGTAGGCGTCCAGCAGGGTGTAGCGATTTATTGTCTGGCTGTAGTCGATGACCAGGCGCAGCTTCTCACCGGTCTTAACGACCACAACCTGGGCTCGCCAGGGGCTGGTGCTGCCCTCAATAATCCCTTCTTTCAGGAGCCGCTCCACTTCGGTTTTAATGAAAACCCTGTCCCCGGCACTGTATCGCCTGCTCTTTGTGGCGATGGGCTTACAGTCGGGGGTGAGGTTAGCAAACAGTGGTGGGGGGGTGACTCTGAGTGTGGAGAGGTTGCACCTGGTGCGCGGCGGGCAATTTGGAAGCTGCTGGCTGCGGACTGTGAGTGGGGGTAGGGGTCCACCGTACGCCATCGTAACACTTTTAAGGTGGCACTGAAAATCTAACCCCAGCAGGACGGCAGCGCAGAGGTCAGGCAGGACCAGAAGTTTAAAATGATCGTACACGGTCCCGTCTACTACGAGTGTCACCACGCAGTAGCCGCCGATGTCCGCCGACTGGGACTCAGAGGTCATAGAAATCCGCTGTTGCGCAGGCAGGACTGGGAGAGAGCAACGCCGCACCGTGTCGGGGTGGATGAAGCTCTCCGTGCTCCCAGAGTCAAAAAGGCAGATTGTATCGTGACCATTTACCTTAATGTTCATTGTGGAACTGGCCAGTTGGTGCGGTCTCGCTTGGTCCAGTGTAACGGATGCCAGCGTAGGGGTCGGTGTGTCGCTGCGGGTATCAGATGAGGCGGTGTCGGGGGCCTGCTGCGTCCCGGCTGTCGTCCAAGATGGCGGCGTCCATGATCCCCATGTGGCTGGAGGCGTCCAAAATGGCTGCTGTACCGGTGATTCGCACACGGCCGGGGAGGCCCAAGATGGCGGCCCGCATGGCCCACACGTGGCGCTGCTGGGGTTCGGGGTGGCTTTGGCCCTGCAGACGCTAGCGTAGTGTCCCTTCTTCCCGCAGCCCGAGCAGATCGCGTTTTTCGCCGGGCAGCGCGCTCTGGGGTGTTTTGCCTGGCCACAGAAGTAGCATTTCTGGCCTTGGGGCACTGCTGTCTGGCCTTGGGACACTGCTGCGGTAGTTGGGCCGTTGTTGGGGTGTGGCTGGGGTGGCACGGTGCTATGAGGCGGTCCTACCGTGTCCCAGGCTGTCATTCCCCGCGGCGTCCACGGTGCAGAGGAGTAGGCATCCATGCCCCGGTAGGCTGCATCCAATGATAGTGCGAGTTCAGAGGCCTTGTTGAGGTCGAGGTCACTCTGCTCCAACAGTCGCCGTCGGGTGTAATTGGATCTGTGGCCCGCTACAAAAGCGTCCCGGATAAGTTCCTCTGTGTACACGGCGGCCTTTACATCCTTACAACCACAGGCCCGGCCAAGCACAGACAGTGCCTGAAGGTATTCCACGGTCGATTCCCCAGGTTGTTGTTTACGACTCCCCAGAAGGTGCCTGGCGTACACTTCGGTCACTGGGCGCGTGTACTGGTCCTTGAGGAGCTTGATAGCGTCCGCGTACGAGGTCGCGTCTTGGATGACCGAGTACACTCGGTGGTTCACTTTGGAGGTCAGGACATCCAGTTTGTCCTCGTCCGATTTGATTGCTTCGGAGGCGGTCAGGAATTTTTCGAAACACTTAAGCCAGTGAGTAAACTTGGTGGATGAGTCCGCCTCCCGATGATCTAAGTCCAGGCATGCTGGTGTGAGGATCTTCTCCATTATAAAAATTTTGTTAATAAAATTGATGCACTATCAATTACTCATAAAAGACTGAGAGTTAGAAGAGTAGCTAAAGGCTTTTATTAACAACAGAATGGAGGTCTGCCTCGAGTGGTCGACCGGTCCAGGATACAAAGGGCTGGGGAGCAGTCACCTTTATACTAGGACCTGTGGGAGGAGTCAGCCGAGGCATGTCCAGGCATGTACACAGTGGAATACAAACAGGACAAACAGGAATACAAACAGTGGTTTACCACAATAATTCCCCGCTTTTTCTCTACCACCTTTTTTGAACAGTGGGGTAACATTAGCTACCCTCCAATCCATGGGTACTGTTCCAGAGTCTATCGAGTTCTGGAAGATGACCAGCAATGCATCTACTATCTCTAGAGCCACTTCCTTAAGTACCCTGGAATGTAGAGCATCAGGCCCTGGGGATTTATCGGCCTTCAGTCCCATCAATTTTCCTAACACCATTTCCCTACAAATACTGATTTCTTTCAGTTCCACCCTTTCATCAGGCCCTATGTTCCCCGGTATTTCTGGGAGGTTATTTGTGTCCTCCTTTGTGAAGACAGAACCAAAGTATGAATTTAGTTGGTCTGCCATTTCTTTGTTCCCCATTATAAATTCCCCTGATTCTGACTGTAAGGGACCTACGCTTGACTTCACCAATCTTTTTCTCTTCACATATCTATAAAAGTTTTAGTCAGTTTTTATGTTCCCTGCAAGCTTACTCTCATATTCTATTTTCCCCTTCTTAATTAATCCCTTTGCCCTCCTTTGTTGAATCCTAAACTGCTCCCAATCCTCAGGATTATTGCTTTTTCTGGCCAATTTATATGTCCTCTCCTTGGACCTTATGCTATCCCTAATTTCCCTTGTTAGCCACGGTTGAGTCACCTTTTTTGTTTTATTTTTATGCCAAATTGGGATGAACAAATTCTGTAGTTCATCCATTCGGTCTTTGAATGTTTGCCATTGCCTATCCACCGTCAACCCTTTGAGTGCCATTCCCCAATCAATCCTACCCAACTCGCTCCTCAGACCATCGTAGTTTCCTTTATTTAAATTTGGGACCCTAGTCTCTGAGTCAACTACTTCATTCTCCATCTTAATGAAGAATTCGATCATATTATGATCGCTCCGACCCAAGGGGCCTCGTACAATAAGATTGCTAATTAATCTTTTCTCGTTACATAATACCCAGTCTAAGATGGCCTGATCTCTGGTTGGTTCCTCGACATATTGGTCCAGGAAACCATCCCGTAAACACTCCAGGAATTCCTCCTCCACAGTATGGTTACTAATTTGGTTGGCCCAATCTAATATGTAGATTAAAGTCACCCATGATGACTGCTGTGCCCTTATTGCACGCTTCTCTAATTTCCCTTTTAATGCCATCCCCAACCTCCGCCTTACTGTTTGGGGGTCTGTATACAACTTCCACTAACGTTTTCTGCCCCTTGGTATTTCTCAGTTCTACCCATACAGATTCCACATCATCAGAGCTAATATCCTTCCTTACAATTGTGTTAATACCTCTTTAACCAGCAATGCTACCCCACCTCCATTTCCTTTTTGCCTGTCTTTCCTGAATATCGAATACCCCTGGATGTTGAGTTCCCAGCCTTGGCCATCCTTGAGCCACGTTTCCGTAATCCCAATCAAATCATATTCGTTTTCCTCTATTTGCGCAGAGTGAAGCTCCCTCCGGATTGTCCCATCAAACAATCCCAGGGCAGGTACAGCACGGGATAGGTACAGAGAAAATCTCCCTATACACTGTCCCATCAAACACTCCCAGGGCAGGTACAGCACGGGTTAGATACAGAGTAAAGCTCCCTCTACACTGTCCCATCAAACACTCCCAGGGCAGGTACAGCACGGGTTAGATACAGAGTAAAGCTCCCTCTACACTGTCCCATCAAACACTCCCAGGGCAGGTACAGCACGGGTTAGATACAGAGTAAAGCTCCCTCTACACTGTCCCATCAAACACTCCCAGGGCAGGTACAGCACGGGTTAGATACAGAGTAAAGCTCCCTCTGCACTGTCCCATCAAACACTCCCAGGGCAGGTATAGCACGGGTTAGATACAGAGTAAAGCTCCCTCTACACTGTCCCATCAAACACTCCCAGGGCAGGTACAGCACGGGTTAGATACAGAGTAAAGCTCCCTTTACACTGCCTCATCAAACACTCCCAGGGCAGGTACAGCACGGGTTAGATACAGAGTAAAGCTCCCTCTACACTGTCCCATCAAACACTCCCAGGGCAGGTACAGCACGGGTTAGATACAGAGTAAAGCTCCCTCTACACTGTCCCATCAAACACTCACAGGGGCTGATGGGGTCTTTTATGTCCACCTCAGAGGGGCCTCTGTTTAACATCTCCCTCAGTACTGACCCTCCGACAGTGCAGCACACCCTCAGTACTGCCCCTCCGACAGTGCGGCGCCCCCTCAGTACTGCCTCTCCGACAGTGCAGCGCTCCCTCAGGACTGCCCCTCTGACAGTGCAGCGCTCCCTCAGTACTGCCCCTCCGACAGTGCAGCACACCCTCAGTACTGCCCCTCCGACAGTGCGGCGCCCCCTCAGTACTGCCTCTCCAACAGTGCAGCGCTCCCTCAGGACTGCCCCTCCGACAGTGCAGCGCTCCCTCAGTACTGCCCCTCCGACAGTGCAGCACACCCTCAGTACTGCCCCTCTGACAGTGCGGCGCCCCCTCAGTGCTGCCTCTCCGACAGTGCAGCGCCCCCTCAGTACTGCCCCTCCGACAGTGCAGTGCTCCCTCAGTAATGCCCCTCCGACAGTGCAGCACACCTTCAGTACTGCCCCTCTGACAGTGCGGCGCCCCCTCAGTACTGCCCCTCCGACAGTGCAGTGCTCCCTCAGTACTGCCGCTCCGACAGTGCAGCACACCCTCAGTACTGCCCCTCTGACAGTGCGGCGCCCCCTCAGTACTGCCCCTCCGACAGTGCAGCGCTCCCTCAGTACTGCCCCTCCGACAGTGCGGCGCCCCCTTAGTACTGCCCCTCCGACAGTGCAGTGCTCCCTCAGTACTGCCGCTCCGACAGTGCAGCACACCCTCAGTACTGCCCCTCTGACAGTGCGGCGCTCCCTCAGTACTGCCCCTCCGACAGTGCGGCGCTCCCTCAGTACTGCCCCTCCGACAGTCCAGCACACCCTCAGTACTGCCCCTCTGACAGTGCGGCGCCCCCTCAGTACTGCCTCTCCGACAGTGCAGCGCTCCCTCAGGACTGCCCCTCTGACAGTGCAGCGCTCCCTCAGTAATGCCCCTCCGACAGTGCAGCACACCCTCAGTACTGCCCCTCTGACAGTGCGGCGCCCCCTCAGTACTACCTCTCCGACAGTGCAGCGCTCCCTCAGTACTGCCCCTCCGACAGTGCGGCGCCCCCTCAGTACTGCCCCTCCGACAGTGCAGTGCTCCCTCAGTACTGCCGCTCCGACAGTGCAGCACACCCTCAGTACTGCCCCTCTGACAGTGCGGCGCCCCCTCAGTACTGCCCCTCCGACAGTGCAGTGCTCCCTCAGTACTGCCGCTCCGACAGTGCAGCACACCCTCAGTACTGCCCCTCTGACAGTGCGGCACCCCCTCAGTACTGCCCCTCCGACAGTGCAGCGCTCCCTCAGTACTGCCCCTCCGACAGTGCGGCGCCGCCTCAGTACTGCCCCTCCGACAGTGCAGCACACCCTCAGTACTGCCCCTCTGACAGTGCAGCGCCCCCTCAGTACTGCCTCTCCGACAGTGCAGCGCTCCCTCAGTACTGCCCCTCCGACAGTGCGACACTCCCTCAGTACTGCCCCTCCGACAGTGCAGCGCCCCCTCAGTACTGGCCCTCCGACAGTGCGGCGCTCCCTCAGTACTGCCCCTCCGACAGTGCGGCGCTCCCTCAGTACTGCCCCTCCGAGAGTGCGGCGCTCCCTCAGTACTGCCCCTCCGACAGTGCAGCGCTCCCTCAGTACTGCCCCTCCGACAGTGCGGCACTCCCTCAGTACTGCCCCTCCGACAGTGCGGCGCTCCCTCAGTACTGCCCCTCCGACAGTGCGACACTCCCTCAATACTGCCCCTCCGACAGTGCAGCGCCCCCTCAGTACTGACCCTCTGACAGTGCAGCACATCCTCAGTACTGTCCCTCCGACAGTGCAGCGCCCCCTCAGTACTGCCGCTCCGACAGTGCAGCACAGCCTCAGTACTGCCCCTCCGACAGTGCGGCGCTCCCTCAGTACTGCCCCTCCGACAGTGCAGTGCTCCCTCAGTACTGACCCTCCGACAGTGCGGCACTCCCTCAGTACTGCCCCTCCGACAGTGCGGCGCTCCCTCAGTACTGCCCCTCCGACAGTGCAGCGCTCCCTCAGTACTGCCCCTCCGACAGTGCAGTGCTCCCTCAGTACTGCCGCTCCGATAGTGCAGAGCTCCCTCAGTACTGCCCCTCCGACAATGCAGCGCTCCCTCGGTAGTGCCCCTCTGACAGTGCGGCGCTCCCTCGGTACTGTCCCTCTGACAGTGCGGTGCTCCCTCAGTACTGCCCCTCCGACAGTGCGGCGCTCCCTCAGTACTGCCCCTCCGACAGTGCGGCGCTCCCTCAGTACTGCCCCTCCAACAGTGCAGCACACCCTCAGTACTGCCCCTCCGACAGTGCGGCGCTCCCTCAGTACTGCCCCTCCGACAGTGCAGTACTCCCTCAGTACTGACCCTCCGACAGTGCGGCGCTCCCTCAGTACTGACCCTCCGACAGTGCGGCGCTCCCTCAGTGCTGCCCCTCCGACAGTGCAGCACACCCTCAGTACTGCCCCTCCGACAGTGCGGCTCTCCCTCAGTACTGCCCCTCCGACAGTGCGACACTCCCTCAGTACTGCCCCTCCGACAGTGCAGCGCCCCCTCAGTACTGGCCCTCCGACAGTGCGGCGCTCCCTCAGTACTGCCCCTCCGACAGTGCGGCGCTCCCTCAGTACTGCCCCTCCGACAGTGCGGCGCTCCCTCAGTACTGCCCCTCCGACAGTGCGGCACTCCCTCAGTACTGCCCCTCCGACAGTGCGGCGCTCCCTCAGTACTGCCCCTCCGACAGTGCGACACTCCCTCAGTACTGCCCCTCCGACAGTGCAGCGCCCCCTCAGTACTGACCCTCTGACAGTGCAGCACACCCTCAGTACTGTCCCTCCGACAGTGCAGCGCCCCCTCAGTACTGCCGCTCCGACAGTGCAGCACACCCTCAGTACTGCCCCTCCGACAGTGCGGCGCTCCCTCAGTACTGCCCCTCCGACAGTGCAGTGCTCCCTCAGTACTGACCCTCCGACAGTGCAGCGCTCCCTCAGTACTGACCCTCTGACAGTGCGGCACTCCCTCAGTACTGCCGCTCCGACAGTGCAGCGCTCCGTCAGTACTGCCCTTCCGACAGTGCGGCGCTCCCTCAGTACTGCCCCTCCGACAGTGCAGTGCTCCCTCAGTACTGACCCTCCGACAGTGCGGCGCTCCCTCAGTACTGACCCTCCGACAGTGCAGCACTCCCTCAGTACTGCCCCTCTGACAGTGCGGCGCTCCCTCAGTACTGCCCCTCCGACAGTGCAGCGCCCCCTCAGTACTGCCGCTCCGATAGTACAGAGCTCCCTCAGTACTGCCCCTCCGACAATGCAGCGCTCCCTCGGTACTGCCCCTCTGACAGTGCGGTGCTCCTTCGGTACTGTCCCTCTGACAGTGCGGCGCTCCCTCAGTACTGCCCCTCCGACAGTGCGGCGCTCCCTCAGTACTGCCCCTCCGACAGTGCGGCGCTCCCTCAGTACTGCCCCTCTGACAGTGCGGCGCTCCCTCAGTACTGCCCCTCCGACAGTGCAGAGCTCCCTCAGTACTGCCCCTCCGACAGTGCGGCGCTCCCTCAGTACTGCCCCTCCGACAGTGCGGCGCTCCCTCAGTACTGCCCCTCCGACAGTACGGCGCTCCCTCAGTACTGCCCCTCCGACAGTGCGGCGCTCCCTCAGTACTGCCCCTCCGACAGTGCGGCGCTCCCTCAGTACTGCCCCTCCGACAGTGCGGCACTCCCTCAGTACTGCCCCTCCGACAGTGCAGCGCCCCCTCAGTACTGCCGCTCCGACAGTGCAGCACACCCTCAGTACTGCCCCTCCGACAGTGCGGCGCTCCCTCAGTACTGCCCCTCCGACAGTGCAGTGCTCCCTCAGTACTGACCCTCCGACAGTGCAGCGCTCCCTCAGTACTGACCCTCCGACAGTGCGGCACTCCCTCAGTACTGCCGCTCCGACAGTGCAGCGCTCCCTCAGTACTGCCCCTCCGACAGTGCGGCGCTCCCTCAGTACTGCCCCTCCGACAGTGCAGTGCTCCCTCAGTACTGACCCTCCGACAGTGCGGCGCTCCCTCAGTACTGACCCTCCGACAGTGCAGCACTCCCTCAGTACTGCCCCTCCGACAGTGCGGCGCTCCCTCAGTACTGCCCCTCCGACAGTGCAGCGCCCCCTCAGTACTGCCGCTCCGATAGTGCAGAGCTCCCTCAGTACTGCCCCTCCGACAATGCAGCGCTCCCTCGGTACTGCCCCTCTGACAGTGCGGCGCTCCCTCAGTACTGCCCCTCCGACAGTGCAGAGCTCCCTCAGTACTGCCCCTCCGACAGTGCGGCGCTCCCTCAGTACTGCCCCTCCGACAGTGCGGTGCTCCCTCAGTACTGCCCCTCCGTCAGTGCGGCACTCCCTCAGTACTGCCTCTCCGACAGTGCGGCGCTCCCTCAGTACTGCCCCTCCGACAGTGCGGCACTCCCTCAGTACTGCCCCTCCGACAGTGCGGCGCCCCCTCAGTACTGCCCCTCCGACAGTGCAGCGCCCCCTCAGTACTGACCCTCCGACAGTGCGGCACTCCCTCAGTACTGACCCTCCGACAGTGCGGCGCTCCCTCAGTACTGCCCCTCCAACAGTGCGGCGCTCCCTCAGTACTGCCCCTCCGACAGTGCGGCGCTCCCTCAGTACTGCCCCTCCGACAGTGCGGCACTCCCTCAATACTGCCCCTCCGACAGTGCGGCGCTCCCTCCGTACTGCCCCTCCGACAATGCAGCGCTCCCTCGGTACTGCCCCTCTGACAGTGCGGCGCTCCCTCAGTACTGCCCCTCCGACAGTGTGAGAGATCTGTCTGTTGGCATGTTGGCCTTTATTGCAAGGGGGTTGGAGTACAAGTGTAAGGAAGTCTTGCTACAATTGTACAGGGCCTTGGGGAGACCACACCTGGAGTACTGGGCACAGTTTTGGTCTCCTTATCTAGGGAAGGATATACTTGCCTTGGAGGCGGTGCAACGAAGGTTCACTAGATTGATTCCTGGGGTGAGAGGCTGTCCTATGAGGAGAGATTGTGTAGAATGGGCCGATACTCCCTGGAGTTTAGAAGAATGAGAGGTGATCTCATTGAAACATACAAGACTCTGAGGGGGATTGACAGGGTAGATGCTGAGAGGTTGTTTCCCCCTGGCTGGAGAGTCTAGAACCAGGGGTCACAGTCTCAGGATAAGGGGTCGGCCATTTAGGACTGAGATAAGGAGGAATTTCTTCACTCAGAGGGCGGTGAATCTTTGGAATTCTCTGCCCCAGAGGGCTGTGGAGGCTCAGTCGTTGAGTATTTAAGACTGAGGTCGATAGATTTTTGGGCACTCAGGGAATGCAGGGGTAGGGTGGCAAATTCAATTCGAACCTCTTGAGCACCCCTGAATTTAATCGCTCCACCATTGGCGGCCGTGCCTTCTGTGATGAAATATGTCATTCATCAGACTCTGTAGTTAACTGTACATATTGTATTGCCTGCCCCGGTGTTTGTACCTTGTATTGTGTATAGGGCACCGCCCCCTTTGTGTGTCGGCTCCGCCCATACCTGGCCCTATTTGATTACACTCCGGAGAGTGCCTTTTCCGAGTTTTTACGTCGCTCGTCGACGTGCGAAAACCTCTAGCATTACCACAGCTTTGGGGCCGGGCCATACCGGTGTTATTAAGAGGTAGGGGAATGACTGGGGTCATTTGGGTCACAACTGTATTCGGGCCTGCTCTTCCTAGTTACCATGCGTGTTGTTCCAAGCGGAGGGAAGCGTGAACTGGGCACCGTGTGTTAAGCATGTTTGCTTTTGGTACTTTTTGCATCGTGTTCCGAGTACCATTGGTTGGCTACTTTAAATCATCATTTGATGTGTTGTTGCCTGCCGTCACCAACTATAACCATGCCCACTTAACTGAACCACCCGTGTGGGATTTTTTTTTTTTTTTTTTTTTTTACCGCCACCATATTCACCCTGTGTCCATCACTTCACCACAGGTCGGAACACTCTACCCTGGCACCAGGGGTAGGTATCTCGTCACTAGCTCTTAGCTAGGCTCTTTGTTCTTACTGTCTGATTCACCTGTCACTGAATATTTGCAGGAGCTCAAGCGACAGGGATATCGTTAGTCTCGAAATTTGTTGCGAGCAAGATTTGTATCTTTTGATATCGAGGAAGTCCATCAGATTATTATTGAGCTCCAGCCACTTACCTCTTGCTCCCATTACAAAGCCAAAGAATGTAGGCGCGAGGCCTCCCGTCAATTCCTTTAGTTCCACCTCCAGATGTTTATATTTCTTTTGTTTCTCTACCCACGCCTTTTCTAGCGCCTTATCGTTGTTTTCGTACCGTACGGTGACATCAACCACTGCAACCTTCCCGTCTTTCCTGAATACGAGATCAGGCTTCCATAATGAGCCATCTGATGATATCAGTCTTGGCTCTTGGTATGATGTCCACCCGGATTTGGTAGCATAAAGGCGTAGTTGGTCAGCAATCTTATTGTGGCGTTTTATTCTCATGTTCTTGACAAATGGGCACCAGCCAGAAATGTGCGCTAGGGTTTCACAGAATCACAGAATCACAGAAACCCCACAGTGCAGATAGAGGCCATTTCGGCCCATCGAGCCTGCACCGACACATATCCCACCCGATCCCTGTAACCCCTACACCAACACATATCCCACCCTATCCCCGTAACCCCACGTATTTAATTCCCCCCTAACACTAAGGGTCAATTTATCACAGCCAATCAACCTAACCCGCACATCTTTGGACTGTGGGAGGAAACCGGAGCACCCGGAGGAAACCCACGCAAACACGGGGAGAATGTGCAAACTCCACACAGTCAGTCACCCGAGGCCGGATTCGAACCCGGGTCCCTGGCGCTGTGAGGCAACAGTGCTAACCACTATGCCACCGTGCTGCCCTTCTACTGGAGCCTCGCATCTCCGACATGTTTTTAATGCGTTCGGTCTACCTCTTGTCAGGGTCGACCGTGTGGGGTACAAATTGCATCGTAGCAGGAGGTTATTGATCAAGCGGGCCGATTTAATTTGAACTGTCGGCTTGATCCAGGTGCTGGAGATCTTGTCGTTTTTGTAGTATGTGATACCAGCACCTTGACTTTTCAGTTCACTCCACTTTTTGAATTCCCACTCCCTCCATGCTGCATACCGATTCACTGGTTTTATTCTGCCCGGGGCTCGGTTTCCCAATATTGGCCTGTCCACCCTGAAGCCGTCCGTAAGGTTTCTTTCCACTGGGTTGCTCTTTTCTGAGCTCTTTAGGAAATCCTCGATTTCCTTGAGGATTTTTAGCTGTCGCCATCCTTTGATCTTTTCGCTGTTATTCTCGCCCCGGGATTGGAAGGATGCCTTTATCACCACGTCTTCGGACATGTCCAGTGCTTTGCGTTTTCGAATAATTGCGGATGGGATTTGCACTTCAAGTTTGGGCATACCGAGCCCGCCATTCCTGTTACTGCAGTACAGGATGCCATCCGTGGTGTGAGGTGGGAGGTGTAGGAACTCTTTTGTGGAGTTGCGGATTATGTGGTCCAGTTTTACAAGTGTGTTCTGCGACACTTCGGAAAGGATCAAGTGGAAATATAACCTTGGGATGACATGTGTTTTTAGTATCTCTACCCTTTGCATGGGTCGGAGAGCCGCTACCCTGAGTCCTTCAACCCAGGTTTTGAGCTTCTCTTCCCAGTCTCCTTCTATCACGCCTGCCCATGGGTCGATCCGGGCACCCAGGTATTTCTCGGTTTCTCCTGGGGGGATGTATGCAATCGGTGTGTCCCTGAGGCTCCAGGCTTTGCCATGATTGTATAGGAAGGTCTTCCCTTTTGACGTAAAGTGGAAGCCTTTGGTCTTGTTGATGTTAATCGTTAGACCTGTATGGTCACAAAAGACCTGGAGTATTTTCAGGTTTCGATCCATCCCAACATGTGAGTCACTCAGAAGGGCAATGTCATCTGCGAAGGCCAAAGCAGAGCAGTTGACTCTTCTGTCCCCCAGGGGCAAGGAGACCCCTGAGTTGGCCTTCTCCAAGGAGCATATCAGTGGATCCAAAGCTATGTTGAATAGAATTGGTGAGAGTGGGTCGCCTTGCTTGACGCCTCTCTTAATGTCTATTGCCATGGTCTTAGTTCTGTTCCCTTTGACCACTGTTGTATTGTTGACGTACAGGTCCTCAATCAACGCAATGAAGTCTCTGGGTAGACTCATTCTCTGTAATGCTTTCGATAGTAGTTTGTGCCCAACCGAGTCGAACGCTTTCGCCAAATCAACAAAGACAACTGCAAGGTCCTTTTTCTTGTTCTTTGCTCCCTTTATTATGTTCTCCAGTACTGCGATATTCTCGTTGCAACCTGGAGTTGCTGCTATAAAACCCTTCTGTCTAGGGTTAATTTCGACAGTATCACTTAGTCGTTTCGCCATAATCTTAGTGAATAGGCGTAGCAGCATTGGACCAATGGTGATTGGGCGCCAGTTGTCAATGTCTTTCAGGCGTTCTTGACCCTCGCACTTAGGAATCAAGACAGTTCGACTCTTTTTTAGTGACTCAGGAATCGAGCTTGACTTTAACCATAGAGAGAAGAGGCGAGGTAGCCTTGTTTCATCCTCATCGTGGATGTCTTGTATATCAGCCAACTTTACGCCATCTGGTCCTGCCGCACTCCCTTCACCCGTCTCTTTGATGGCATTGCTTACCTCCTCTTCCTCTATTGGTTTCATCAACGACCCATCGTCCAACCGGCCATTGTATGGTGCGAATTTATTTAGGTTCACCTTATTGTTGGGCTTCGAGAGCTTTTCTCAAAAGCATTTTTCTAGCTCCTCTCTGGGTAGAGGACAAGTTAGTGCCGACGGCGCCCCCATGATCTGGCGAGCAAGCTGGCGCCTGTTTGATTTGTAGAGTTGCTGGGTTGTTCTAAAGATGGCTTTGCGCCGTGCCCATCTTTTCCTTGCTCCCGTATTTGGCTTGTAGTTATCCTGCCTCTTTATTGCTTTCCTACTCCCGGGAGGTTCTTTGCTCGCTTTGGGGTGTTCGCCCCTGGTCATCAGTTGTACCGTGATACATTCCACTATCCACATTCCCTGAGATCGTCTTTCTGGGTCCCTCTCGTCATCCAGGAGTTCCTCGGCTTGGGTAAGTTGGTCATCTACGTCCCTATGCGTGGGGATGGCCGCCGGAGGTCTGAAAGCTCTCCCTGGATGCGGGGTTGGCTCGTCGGGGTTGCTGGGCTCCCCCTCTGGTTCGATCTCAGGTTGATGCTCTGCGGCAGCATCACTGGTTGTCAATTCGGCCACTACGTGGGTGTTCCGCCGGATTCTGCGCTTTTCCGAGATTTGTTTTGCGGTTTTTGTTGTTAGGATGCTCGCAATTTCCTTATTGATGTACCTGCATCCTTCAAATCTCGTTTCCAGCTCTCTGAGGAGTGCGGTCTCCTCCTCAGACCATGCATAGTCCCTCCTCCCTGGCTTAGACTTGCCTACTAGCGTTTGGAGGCGTTTCTCATTCCTCGAGGCTGGGCGTCTGTGCCTCTCGTGCTGGCCAAGCCCCGCCTTTGTGGTGAACCGAAGTTCACATTCGCTGCACTTATGGGCACCAGCTGGAATTGGTTGCCTCTCCACTTTACATTTGGGGTAATGACAGGAGATAGCGTGGTACTCTCCTGTTTTGTTACAGCGTGAACATCTGGTCCTGATGTTCTTGACCTGATGCACCTTGGTCATATGTTTATTGAATAAGCCAACGGAGGAGAGGAAAGTGTTGCATGTCCTGCAGAACAACCCACCAATGGGATAGTGGATTATCACCTCTTTTACTGATGACCTGTCGTGCATAGGCTCGAGCGTTACTTCCTCAATGAAGGTAACCATCTCGGATGTTATACCTTGGTCTGATTCGTCGGCTACTTTGGCCGCGTTCTTTATTCCCTTGTTCGAAGTCTCGAACTTCTTGTTGTAGAAGGTTTGTGTTTCCATCATGACCGCTTTTCCAGTTGGGTGGGCCGCCCATTCTGGCTCTTCTACAACCGTCTCTGTGTCATTCGCTATTGGGCTTACTGGTCTTTCTGGTCCGGCACCCAGATCCAGCCCCCAATAGGGTAGGCGGTATTGTATTTTGGGTCTCAAGATCTCCTCCTCGGTTTGAGTGGAGGCAGATCTTGTCTCTAGCCTGATAGGAAGGCTAGAACAATTGAAGCATCGGAATTTGACACAGTTCGCTGCTTCTGGCGAGCCTGCGGGGAGGTTGTTTCTCCGGGACGCTTCCCAACCGGACTGATCCGTTTCGAACGGGCACTTCATTTTTTTGGTGGGTGATACCGTCTCTCGACCAGTATCTGATCTACGCAGATCCACGGCCGTCTCGTGGTTTTTCTGAGCCGTTTCGTTACTCATTATGAGCGCACCAGCGGGGCCACGGGGAGGCACGACTGTCACTGTGGTGGCAAAATCACGTCAAAACACCACAGCGGTAACTATCCGGATTTGACTCTCCTAGGAGACCAACATAAGAGAGACAAGTCCAGGCTTGTCCTGCAGTAGAACAGCAGCACGCCAGGTGAAGCTAGGTGCAGCCACCGGCATCTTTTCTTTGCTAATAAAAGCCTTTGTTTTATTCTGCTAACTTCGAGTCTTGAAGTTATTAAGGCACGTCAATTTTATTAGCAAACTTTTAACGATGGATCAACTTTTGAAACTGGAACGCTTGGACTTGGACCCGCATGCTTCGGATGCATCGGCACGGTTTGGACACTGGTTCCAGTGCTTGGAATTCTTTATGGCCAACTCCGAAGCCGTCACAGCCTCTACAGCCACCGGAGATGTGAAACTCGGGATCCTACAGAATCGGGTAAGCCACCGGGTTTTTCCACTCATACAAGACGCCGCCACCTACCTGGATGCCTGCAACATCCTAAAGGCCCACTATCAGCGGCCTACCAACGAGGTGTACGCCAGGCACCTGCTTGCTACCTGCACACAGCGACCCGGTACATCGCTAGAGGACTTTCTAGTCACCCTAAAAGTGCTTGGCAAAGACTGCAAATGCAAAGACGTGAAAGCCACGGTATACACAGACGAGCTGATTCGGGATGCCTTTATCGCAGGCCTTAGCTCTAATTATATCCGGCAGAGACTGCTAGAGAAAACGGGCCTAGATCTGACACAGGCTGTGGACACAGCGCGATCGTTGGATGTGGCTCAGAAGAACTCTGACTCCTACTCGTCAGGCCGCGCGGCCCACGCCGCCTCTGCTTCCCCGCCCGGTAGCCCAACCCCGTCGGGGCCCTGCTCTCCCCCCAGAAGCCCTACGACCGCCGCGACGCATCGGGGCCCCAAATGCTACTTCTGCGGGCAGCCGAAGCACACCAGGAACCTGTGCCCGGCGAAAGGCACCACCTGCTGTAAGTGCGGTAAGAAGTGGCACTTTGGGAAGGTGTGCAGAGGGAACCCCGCAGGCAAAACCGCCACCGCCGCGTGCGCGCCGTGGGAGCGGCCATCTTGGACGCCATCTTGTCCGACCTCGTGGGGTCCGCCATCTCGCGAGCAGACAGCGTGGACGCCATCTTACCCGGCCTCGTGTGGCCCACCATCTTGTCCCGATCAGGGCCCTACAGTGGCGTCGATCACAGTGGACCAGTCCAGACCGCACCCACTATCCAAATCGATGGTGGACATTGAGGTAAACGGGTGCAAGGTTAAGTGTTTAATTGACAGCGGGAGCACGGAGAGTTTCATTCACCCTGGTCTGGTACAACGACTCTCTCTAACTATAGTCCCTACTCAGGGCACGATCTCTATGGCCGACAAAACCCAGATATCAACTATTGCGGGTTACTGCGCGGTACGATTGTCCGTTAAATGCACTGTATATAATAATTTTAAACTGTTAATTATGAAAGATTTATGTGTGAGCGTGATCTTGGGCCTGGATTTTCAGTGCCACCACCAAAGCATCACGCTCAATTTCGGTGGGACCCAGCCGCCCCTCACAGTGTGCGGCCTGGCTACCCTGAAGGTAAAGCCGCCTTCGCTATTCGCGAACCTTACCCCTAACTGCCGGCCAATAGCGACCAAAAGCAGGAGGTACAGCTGGGAGGACAGGCGGTTTATCGCGACCGAGGTAGACAGGCTCCTGAAGGAGCGCGTTATTGAACGCAGCAACAGCCCGTGGCGCGCCCAAGTGGTGGTGGTGAGGGGTAGCGAGAAGAAGCGGATGGTGATTGACTATAGTCAAACAGTCAACATCTATACCCAACTAGACGCCTACCCGCTACCCCGCATATCCGAGATGGTGAACCAAATCGCCCAATACCGGGTGTTCTCCACCATCGACCTCAAGTCAGCGTACCACCAGCTCCCTATCAGACCAGAGGACCGTTCGTACACCACCTTCGAGGCAAATGGACACCTCTACCAGTTCCTCAGAGTCCCCTTTGGGGTGACGAATGGGGTCTCGGTCTTTCAGAGGGAGATGGACCGCATGGTCGATGACCACCACTTGCAGGCAACCTTCCCCTATCTCGACAACGTCACCATCTGCGGCCACAACCAACAGGACCACGACTCAAACCTCGCGAGGTTTCTGAAAACCGCACAAAAACTCAACCTCACCTACAACGAGGACAAGTGCGTTTTCAACACCACGCGCCTTTGCATACTAGGCAGCGTGGTGGAGAATGGGGAAATCGGACCAGACCCCGACCGATTGCGCCCCCTACGGGAGCTGCCCCTGCCCAACACTCCCAAAGCCCTGAAAAGGTGCCTGGGGTTATTCTCGTATTATGCCCAATGGGTCCCTAACTACTCCGATAAAGCCCGCCCCCTCTTGAAAGCATCCTCTTTCCCGCTCTCTGCTGAGGCCCATGTTGCCTTCAAAAGCATTAAGCAGGATATTGAGCGGGCCACGCTACAGGCAGTGGACGAGAACACTCCCTTTCAAGTGGAAAGTGATGCGTCTGAATTTGCCTTGGCGGCCACCCTCAACCAGGCGGGGCGGCCCGTAGCTTTCTTCTCGAGGACCCTCCAAGGGCCCGAGATCAGACACCCCTCCGTGGATAAGGAGGCCCAAGCCATCGTGGAGGCAGTGCGCCACTGGCGGCACTACCTAGCTGGCAAACGCTTCACCCTACTTACCGACCAGCGGTCGGTAGCGTTTATGTTCAATAATAAACAGAGGGGGAAGATTAAAAATGATAAGATTCTTAGGTGGCGGATCGAGCTCTCCACCTTTGATTATGACATCATTTACCGGCCGGGGGCCCTTAACGAATCCCCCGACGCCCTCTCACGAGGGATGTGTGCCAACGCCACCGGGGATCGGCTACAGACCCTCCACAACGACCTCTGCCACCCAGGGGTCACGCGGCTGTTCCACTTCATAAAGTCCCGCAACTTACCCTACTCGATTGAGGAAGTTCGGTCTCTGACCAGGAACTGCCGCACCTGCGCTGAGTGCAAGCCTCGGTTCTACCGCCCTGATAGAGCCCACCTAATCAAAGCTACACGGCCCTTTGAGCGGCTTAGCTTAGATTTCAAGGCCCCCTCCCGTCCATCGACCGCAATGTTTACTTCCTGAACATTGTGGACGAATACTCCCGTTTCCCATTCGCCTTCCCCTGCCCAGACATGACCAGCGCCACGGTCATTAAATGCCTCAACAGCCTGTTCTGCCTGTTTGGTATGCCGAGCTACATCCATACGGATAGGGGGGCGTCCTTCATGAGTGAAGAGCTACGCCAGTACATGCTGTCCAGGGGGATCGCCATGAGCCGTACCACCAGCTACAACCCCCGGGGTAACGGTCAGGTGGAGCGAGAGAACGGGACAGTATGGAGGGCAGTCACCCTAACTCTAAGGACCAAGGGCCTCCCTATCTCCCGCTGGCAGGAAGTCCTCCCAGATGTGCTCCACTCAATACGGTCACTATTGTGTACCGCCACTAATGCCACGCCTCATGAGCTAATGTTTGTGTTTCCCCGGAAATCCACCTCAGGCGTATCCATACCGTCATGGCTCTCCACCCCAGGTCCGGTACTCCTGCGGAAGCATGTGAGGGGCCACAAGACGGACCCCCTCGTGGAGCCAGTGCACCTGCTCCACGCCAACCCACAATATGCGTATGTCCGGCACGCCGACGGACGGGAGGACACTGTGCCCATAAAAGACCTCGCCCCAGCCGGTAACAACAGCAACAACGACAATGACTACAACAACAACCACAACAACCACAACAACTATTACCCACCCACTCCACCCACTATTCTTTCATCACCCCCGGAAGAACACCAGCCAACAGTACACCCACCACCTACTCCTTCAACAACCCCGGTGGCGCCCCCGGCAGAGACCCAGGAGGTCACCCGGGACACCCAGCCGGCACCCGCGGCACCGCAACCGTTACGTCGGTCACAGAGGACTATCACACCCCCGGACAGACTAAATCTGTAGAAGGGGTGAATGTGATGAAATATGCCATTCATCAGACTCTGTAGTTAACTGTATATATTGTATTGCCTGCTCCGGTGTTTGTACCTTGTATTGTGTATAGGGCACCGCCCCCTTTGTGTGTCGGCTCCGCCCATACCTGGCCCTACTTAAGACAAGTCCAGGCTTGTCCTGCAGTAGAACAGCAGCACGCCAGGTGAAGCTAGGTGCAGCCACCGGCATCTTTTCTTTGCTAATAAAAGCCTTTGTTTTATTCTGCTAACTTCGAGTCTTGAAGTTATTGAGGCACGTCACCTTCAGCTTGCCCGGGCCCGAAGCTCTGGAATTCCCTCCCTAAACCTCTCCGCCTCTCTCTCTCCTACTTTAAGATGCTCCTTAAAACCTCCCTTTCTCACCAAGCTTTGGGTCATCGACCCAAATAGCCTCAGGCTACAGGACGATATAGACGGGTTGGTCAGATGGGCAGAACAGTGGCAAATGGAATTTAACCCTGAAAAGTGTGAGGTGATGCATTTTGGGAGGACTAACAAGGCAAGGAATACACAATGAATGGTAGGACCCTAGGAAGGACAGAGGATCAGAGGGACCTTGGTGTGCATGTACATAGATCCCTGAAGGCAGCAGGACAGGTAGATATGGTGGTTAAAAAGGCATATGGGATACTTGCCTTCATTAGCCGAGGCATAGAATATAAGAGCAGGGAGGTTGTGATGGAGCTGTACAAAACGCTAGTTAGGCCACAGCTGGAATATTGTGTGTAGTTCTGGTCGCCACACGATAGGAAGGATGTGATTGCATTGGAGAGGGTGCAGAGGAGATTCACCAGGATGTTACCTGGGCTGGAGCACTTCAGCTATGAAGAAAGACTGGACAGGCTGGGGTTGTTTTCCTTGGAGCAGAGAAGGCTGAGGGGGGACCTGATTGAGGTGTACAAAATTATGAGGGGGGTAGATAGAAAGGAACTTTTCCCCTTAGTAGAGGGGTCAAAAACCAGGGGGCACAGATTCAAGGTAAGGGGCAGGAGGTTTAGAGGGGATTTGAGGAAAAACTCTTTCACCCAGAGGGTGGTTGGAATCTGGAACTCACTGCCTGAAAGGGTGGTAGAGGCAGGAACCCTCACAACATTCAAGAAGCATTTAGATGAGCACTTGAAACGCCATAGCATACAAGGCTACGGACCAAGTGCTGGAAAATGGGATTAGAATAGACAGGGCTTGATGGCTGGCGCGGACACGATGGGCCGAAGGGCCTCTTTCTGTGCTGTATAAATCTATGACTCTAGGACACGATCTCCTTGTTAAGCAGGCGCAGTCGAGGTGGATGATCAGCCATGATCGTATTGAATGACGGAGCAGGCCCGAGGGACCGAAGTTTAACTCCTGCTCCGACTCCTTATGTTCTTAACAGACGACAAGCTCTGGACAACGAAGGCATCCTTCAGGGAATCCGAGGAAGCAGCCAGGAGACTGTGGACAGGAAGCGGCAGACACTTTGGAGTGCTTGAATCCTTGAACAAAGGCGGAAAGCTGTCCCTCCCAGTGAAAGTCATCTCCCAGCGGAGGAAGGATATGTTTCAGGATATCCACTAAAATCAAGGACTCTCACCCTCTCCAGACTCAAAATAAATCTTTCCCCAGCTCACATGCACGCACGCCTCCCTTAAATCTCAGTCCGAACCACCAAAGTAGAGTTTGAACCCCATAATCAGAGGCCCAATACTCCCTGGTTGCCCAGTACTGAGGGAGTGCTGCACTGTCGGAGGGGCAGTACTGAGGGAGCGCCGCACTGTCAGAGGGGCAGTACTGAGGGAGCACCGCACTGTTGGAGGGGCAGTACTGAGGGAGCGCCGCACTGTCGGAGCGGCAGTACTGAGGGAGTGCCGCACTGTCAGAGGGGCAGTACTGAGGGAGCGCCGCACTGTCGGAGGGGCAGTACTGAGGGAGCGCCGCACTGTCGGAGGGGCAGTACTGAGGGAGCACCGCACTGTCGGAGGGGCAGTACTGAGGGAGCACCGCACTGTTGGAGGGGCAGTACTGAGGGAGCGCCGCACTGTCGGAGGGGCAGTACTGAGGGAGCGCTGCACTGTCGGAGGGGCAGTACTGACGGAGTGCCGCACTGTCGGAGGGGCAGTACTGAGGGAGTGTTGCACTGTCGGAGGGGCATTACTTAGGGAGCGCCGCACTGTCGGAGGGGTAGTACTGAGGGAGAGCTGCACTGTCGGAGGGACAGCGCTGACGGAGTGCTGCACTGTCGGAGGAGCAGTACTGAGGGAGTGCCGCACTGTCGAAGGGGACAGTACTGAGGAAGCGCCGCACTGTCGGAGTGGCTGTACTGAGGGAGCGCTGTATTGTTGGAGGGGCAGTACTGAGCGAGCGCTGCACAGTTGTAGGGGACAGTACTGAGGGTATTCTACACTGTCAGAGGAGCAGTACTGAGGGAGCGCCGCACTGTCGGTGGGGCAGTAGTGAGGGAGCACCGCACAGTCGGAGGGGCAGTACTGAGGGAGTGCTGCACTGTTGGAGGGGCAGTACTGAGGGAGCGCCGCACTGTCGGAGGGGCAGTACTGAGTGAGCGCTTCCCTGTCGGAGGGGCAGTACTGAGGGAGCGCCGCACTGTCGGAGGGGCATTACTTAGGGAGCGCCGCACTATCAGAGGGGTAGTACTGAGGGAGTGCTGCACTGTCGGAGGGACAGCGCTGAGGGAGTGCTGCACTGTCGGAGGGGCAGTACTGAGGGAGTGCCGCACTGTCGGAGGGGCAGTACTGAGGGAGTGCCGCACTGTCGGAGGGGCAGTACTGAGGGAGCGCCGCACTGTCGGAGGGGCAGTACTGAGGGAGCGCCGCACTGTCGGAGTGGCTGTACTGAGGGAGCGCCGCACTGTCGGAGGGGCAGTACTGAGGGAGCGCCGCACTGTCGGAGGGGCAGTACTGAGGGAGCGCCGCACTGTCGGAGGGGCAGTACTGAGGGAGCGCCGCACTGTCGGAGGGGCAGTACTGAGGGAGCGCAGCACTGTCGGAGGGGCAGTACCGAGGGAGCGCTGCACTGTCGGATGGGCAGTACTGAGGGAGCGCTGCACTGTCGGAGGGGCAGTACTGAGAGAGCGCTGCACTGTCAGAGGAGCAGTACTGAGGGAGCATCGCACAGTCGGAGGGGCAGTACTGAGGGAGCGCTGCACTGTCAGAGGAGCAGTACTGAGGGAGCATCGCACAGTCGGAGGGGCAGTACTGAGGGAGTGCCGCACTGTCGGAGGTGCAGTACTGAGGGAGTGCCACACTGTCAGAGGGGCAGTACTGAGGGAGCGCCGCACTGTCGGAGGGGCAGTACTGAGGGAGCGCTGCACTGTCGGAGGTGCAGTACTGAGGGAGTGCCACACTGTCAGAGGGGCAGTACTGAGGGAGCGCCGCACTGTCGGAGGGGCAGTACTGAGGGAATGCTGTACTGTCGGAGGGGCAGTACTGAGGGAGTGCTGCACTGTCGGAGGGGCAGTACTGAGGGAGCGCCGCACTGTCGGAGGGGCAGTACTGAGGGAGCGCAGCACTTTCGGAGGGGCAGTACTGAGGGAGCGCCGCACTGTCGGAGGGTCGGTACTGAGGGAGCGCAGCACTTTCGGAGGGGCAGTACTGAGGGAGCGCCGCACTGTCGGACAGGCAGTACTGAG
>NW_028225184.1:10711316-10726262 GCF_052327205.1 Somniosus microcephalus
GGGATTCCAGGACTAGGGGGCAGAGTCTAGAAATTAGAGCCAGACCTTTCAGGAGTGAAGTGAGGAAACACTTCTACACACAAAGGGTGGGAGAAGTTTGGAACTCTCTTCCGCAAATGGCAATTGATGCGAGATCAATGTTAATATTAAATCAGAGATTGATAGCATTTTGTTAACCAAACGTATTAAGGGATACGGGGCAAAGGTGGAATTATGGAGTTAGGTCACAGATCAGCCATGATCTCAATGAATGGCACAACAGGCTCGAGGGGCTGAATGGCCTCCTCCTGTTCCTCTGTTCCTCCTCCAGCCCCTTCAACCCTCCCTATCTCTGTAACCTCCTCCAGCCCCTACAACCCTCCCTATCACTGTAACCTCCTCCAGCCCCTACAACCCTCCCTATCTCTGTAACCTCCTCCAGACCCTACAACCTTCCCTATCTCTGTAACCTCCTCCAGCCCCTACAACTCTCCCTATCTCTGTAACCTCCTGCAGCCCGACAACCCTCCCTATCTCTGTAACCTCCTCCAGCCCTACAACTCTCCCTATCTCTGTAACCTCCTCCAGCCCTACAACCCTCCCTATCTCTGTAACCTCCTCCAGCCCCTACAACCCTCCCCATCTCTGTAACCTCCTCTAGCCCCTACAACCCTCCCTATCTCTGTAACCTCCTCCAGCCCCTACAACCCTCCCTATCTCTGTAACCTCCTACAGCGCCTACCACCCTCCCTATCTCTGTAACCTCCTCCAGCCCTACAACCCTCCCTATTTCTGTAACCTCCTCCAGCCCCTACAACCCTCCCTATCTCTGTAACCTCCTCCAGCCCTACAACCCTCCCTATCTCTGTAACCTCCTCCAGCCCCCTGCAACCCTCCCTATCTCTGTAACCTCCTCCAGCCCATACAACCCTCCCTATCTCTGTGACCTCCTCCAGCCCATACAACCCTCCCTATCTCTGTGACCTCCTCCAGCCCCTACAACCCTCCCTATCTCTGTAACCTCCTCCAGCCCCTACAACCCTCCCTATCTCTGTAACCTCCTCCAGCCCCTACAACACTCCCTATCTCTGTAACTTTCTCCAGCCCCTACAACCCTCCCTATCTCTGTAACCTCCTCCAGCCCTACAACCCACCCTATCTCTGTAACCTCCTCCAGCCCCTACAACACTCCCTATCTCTGTAACTTTCTCCAGCCCCTACAACCCTCCCTATCTCTGTAACCTCCTCCAGACCTACAACCCTCCCTATCTCTGTAACCTCCTCCAGCCCCTACAACCCTCCCTATCTCTGTAAGCTACTCCAGCTCCTACAACCCTCCCTATCTCTATAACAGTTCTCTCTAAAAGGTACATACACAACAAAAACCGCCCCAGCAGACCAAAGCTGTGTGGCTGCAAGTGGCTCAGGAGGTCAGTGCCATCTCACATGGCCCAGAACTTCGGGTCCCCACGGGTGAGTACGCACGGGGCACTCACCCGTAGGCCCAATGGAAGTGCCGGTTTCCTGCATGCACTGCGCATGCGCGGGAAACCGGCACTTCCGTTCCCCTGAAAGCAGGGGTTCAGAGTTGGAACGCGTGCGCCGGAGAGGCAGCGCGTGCAAATCGAACTTCGGTCTTTTTTACAGGTTTTCCCAGGAAGGTAAGCCTGCAGAAGTTAGACATGTAAAAACCAGGAGTAAGGCCTGCTTTTAACAAGGTAAGTGGTGAATTAATTAAAATTAAAACATTTTTTCCACAGGTTTATTATTTTTAAATACTTTAAAGCAAGGTAAGTTTATTTTTAGCCCTGTTAGAAAATAAAATTATTTTTTTCAAAAATTTAAATTATTGTTTAAAAGTTATTTCATTTAATTTATAGTTTACTAGCTGAAGTGCCCGGCGGTGCCGAGGCTTTTTCGAGGGCATGTTGTTGTTGGAAGAGAGAGAGAGAGAGAGAGCGCGACTGGGGCGGGGGGGGGGGAGAAGAGAGAGAGAGCGCGCGACTGGGGGGGGAAGAGAGAGAGCGACTGGGGGGAAGAGAGAGAGCGACTGGGGGGAAGAGAGAGAGCGGGTGGGGGGAAGAGAGCGGGGGGGGAAGGGAGGGCGGGGGGCCCAGGCCGAGAGCCCCGCTCTCCGTGCCCCGCCCCCCCGGCCGAGAGCCCCGCTCTCCGAGCTCCGCCCCCCCCCCCCCCGGCCGAGCCCGATTGCAGCTCTGAGAGACGGCCGGCGGCCGAGCCCCGCCCCCCCACCCCCTGCCGAGCACGGAACAGAGACGCCGCGTCTCACCTGCTCCTGCTGCGCGCGCACCCTGACCCTCGTGGCTGACGCCGTTGCCCTGGGTAACATGACACGGCGGGGGGGTGGGGGGGTGAGGAGCTTAGCAGAAGCGCAATCACCTAGCTCGGGCCTGGCTGGGCAAGAAAGGCGCAGGCTTTGAGGCCTAAGAAAAAAACGGGGAAAGGTAGGAAAAAGAATGTTCAGGTTAGGTTTACAAATGAGTGATTTTTTAAAAAACAATTTAATAAATTCAATTTTATTTTGGTGGAAATGTATATTTGAGAAGAAAGACGCAGAAAGCAGGAAAAAGAATGGAAGCAAGATGGCGGCGACTCACCTCGGTTCAGAACGATAAGGCCCGCCCACACACGCACCGATTGGTCGACCGTCAGGTCACCAAAGCGTAGGATTGGTCAATCGTCCCGTCACTCGACCGTAGGAGGGCCCGGCTGCACGCGGCAGCAAGCCGCCGTACGAGTGGTCGACCTCGAGGTCACTCTGTCGCTAATGAGCAGATAATGAGATGCTAATGAGCAGAATGTTGAAGGTTTTTGGGATACCGCGGGCGCGATTTTAGCCCGGCCGAAACGTAAATACGCTTAAAACCGTCTCGGAAGCGTAAGCTTTCTTTGGAGGTAACGCGCGCGTAGGTACGCCCTGTAACTTTTGAGCGCATAGCCCGCCAGACGCACAGGCGATGACAGACAGAACGACAGACAGAATGACAGACAGAAGTACCGATTTATATATATAGATTTAAAAAAAAAAATTAAATTTATTTGAAGATTTACTGATGTTTTGGGGCTTATAGTATTTATAGTTTGACAGCTCTTCCTGTCAGACTTATGAATGAAGCATTCCCTGCTCCGATTGGCTCCCCATGGCCCACGTGATCCCAGGGGCCGCATCGAACTAACTGCGCCCCTGGGATACGCGAGCACTGCGCGCCGGCAGCTGGAGCAGGCCCAGGATCGGAATCCCACGCGGGCCCACAGCTCAACGGCCGGCGCGCTAGGTAAGTGCAGGTCGGGGGCTCGAACCCGCGGGAAGCCCCCGACCCGAATTTCTGGGCCAATGGGGGAGAAATTCGGTTGGTTTGCTCCTCCCGTTAGCACCTTAAGAGGGCGCTAATGGGGCGCAAAGCAACTAGCGCCCGGGCGCGGCGATGTTTGCGCCACTCGTGAAATTAACCAGACATTTTGCGGCGGTGCTAAACACTACCGCCACGATCTCCTGCGCCGGCAGATCGTGATGTCAGTCGAGTGAGCAACGCCCCGGTAGCGCCCGGGACCGGATATTGAGTGGCGCCCCCTGCCTTACCGCCTGCCGCTAGCAACGACAGGTTGAGGGGAGCGTTTTGCTGTCAGAAAGGGACTGGGGGAGCGCTATTTAAAGGCGACCACTTCCTGCCTTTTTTTGTTGGTGACCTTTTTGCACCACGCATTCTGAGAGAGAGAGAGAGAGACTTCTGGAGAGATTCAACGCTGTGTGAAGGAGTTTTGAGGACTGAGCAGCACTTTGCAGGTTCATTTTGATTTGCCCTTCCTTGCTTCGCCAGCGCTCTGAGGTAGCGCCTCGCTCCTCGGCCTTTGCGCCTTAAGACAGGTGTGAAGCGCCTGATTTAGCGCTCCAATCACCTCCAGGGGCGATAATTAGCGCCAGGCGCTAAACTTTGCGCACGGCCGATAATGGCGCCCCAAATGGGGCGATACTGAATTTCTCCCCCATAGAGTTATACAGCACAGAAAGAGGCCCTTCGGCCCATCGTGTCCGTGCCGGCCATCAAGCCCTGTCTATTCTAATCCCATTTTCCAGCACTTGGTCCGTAGCCTTGTATGCTATGGCGTTTCAAGTGCTCATCTAAATGCTTCTTGAATGTTGTGAGGGTTCCTGCCTCTACCACCCTTTCAGGCAGTGAGTTCCAAATTCCAACCACCCTCTGGGTGAAAAAGTTTTTCCTCAAATCCCCTCTAAACCTCCCGCCCCTTAACTTGAATCTATGCCCCCTGGTTATTGACCCCTCTACTAAGGGGAAAAGTTCTTTTCTATCTACCCTATCTATGCCCCTCATAATTTTGTACACCTCAATCAGGTCCCCCCTCAGCCTTCTCTGCTCCAAGGAAAACAACCCCAGCCTGTCCAGTCTCCCTCCATAGCTGAAGCACTCCAGCCCAGGTAACATCCTGGTGAATCTCCTCTGCACCCTCTCCAATGCAATCACATCCTTCCTATAGTGAGGCGACCAGAACTGCACACAGTATTCCAGCTGTGGCCTAACCAGCGTTTTGTACAGCTCCATCATAACCTCCCTGCTCTTATATTCTATGCCTCCGCTAATGAAGGCAAGTATCCCATATGCCTTTTTAACCACCTTATCTACCTGTCCTGCTGCCTTCAGGGATCTATGTACATGCACACCAAGGTCCCTCTGATCCTCTGTCCTTCCTAGGGCCCTACCATTCATTGTGTATTCCCTTGCCTTGTTAGTCCTCCCAAAATGCATCACCTCACACTTTTCAGGGTTAAATTCCATTTGCCACTGTTCTGCCCATCTGACCAACCCATCTATATCGTCCTGTAGCCTGAGGCTTCCCTCCTCGCTATTTACCACTCCACCAATTTTCGTGTCATCTGCGAACTTACTGATCATACCTCCGACATTCATATCTAAATCATTAATGTACACTACAAACAGCAAAGGACCCAGCACCGATCCCTGCGGTACACCACTGGACACAGGCTTCCAGTCACAAAAACAACCTTCGACCATCACCCTCTGCCTCCTGCCACTAAGCCAATTTTAGATCCAATGTGCCAAATTGCCCTGGATCCCATGGGCTCTTACCTTCTTAACCAGTCTCCCATGCGGGACTTTGTCAAAAGCCTTACTGAAGTCCATGTAGACCACATCAACTGCACTACCCTCATCCACACACCTAGTCACTCCCTCGAAAAATTCAATCAAATTGGTCAGACATGATCTCCCCCTGACAAAGCTATGCTGACTATTCCTGATTAATCCCTGCCTCTCCAAGTGGAGACTGAGGGGGAAAAATTCAATTTCGCCCCATTTGGGGCGCTATTATTGGCCGTGTGCAAAGTTTCGCGCCTGGCGCTAATTATCGCCTTCGACGGCAAACTTGGCTTTTATCGCCCCTGGAGGCGATTGGAGCGCTAAATCAGGCGCTTCACACCTGTCTTAAGGTGCAAAGGCCGAGGAGCGAGGCGCTACCTCAGAGTGCTGGCGAAGCTCATGTGATGTCAGTCAGCAATGGGACACAGACACACTGGCACCGGCTAGTTCTTAAAGGGGAGTTCTGACGAAAGGTCATCGACCTGAAACGTTAACTCTGTTTCTCTCTTCACAGATGCTGCCTGACCTGCTGAGTTTCTCCAGCATTTTCTGTTTTTATCTTAAAGGGGAGGGTCGATCTTGCTCTCCATCCACACCCTGCTCATTGCAGCCTTGAATCTCGGCCTGGAGAGACCTGGACATCAAATCTGCTGGAAAGAACAATGGAGAGGCCCAGGGAAAGAGCTCAGAGTGCAGCCCCCACAGTCTCTTCTAAATCGATACAAGGAAGGGCAAATCAAAATGAACCTGCAAAGTGCTGCTCAGTACCCAAAACTCCTTCGCACAGCGTTGAATCTCTCCAGAAGTCTCTCTCTCTCTCAGAATGCGTGGTGCAAAAATGTCACCGACAGAAAAAGGCAGGAAGCGGTCACCTTTAAATAGCACTCCCCCAGTCCCTTCGCAACTGCAAAACGCTCCCCTCAACCGGTCATTGCTAGCGGCAGGCGGTAAGACAGGGGGCGCCACTCAATATCCGGTCCGGGGCACTACCGGGGCGTTGCGCACTCGACTGACGTCACGATCTGCCGGCGCAGGAGATCGTGGCAGTAGTGTTTAGCACCGCCTCAAAATGTCCGGTCAATTTCGCGAGAGGCGCAAACATCGCCGCGCCCGGGCGCTAATGGGTGGCGCTACCAACTCAAATTTTCCCCCTAATTCTGTTCCTCAGAATTTTTTCCCTACCACTGATGTTAGGCTCTCCAAGGGGAACGGTCCTAATAGTTCTCAGGGAGGCACCACCCTCGCCCTTCTCCACGTCTTACCTGCTCTTCACACCTTCAGCGACTGCACCTCGCACCTGGTGTTGTTGCTGTTGGAAGACGACCGGTGGGGAGGGGAGTCCCGCAGCCCCTCCTGGAACCTCCCGCAAGTCAGGACCCGGCAGCACTGCGCCCGGAAGCGTAAGTCGAAGAAAGCGTAGAGGAAAGGGTTGAGGCAGCTGTTGACGTAGGCCAGGCAGGTGGTGTAGGGGTGGGCCACGAAGACCAACGCGTTGAGCTGGCAGGGCAGGTAGAGGACCTCCAGGTTGTCCAACGTCAAGAGGGTCTTGAGGAGGTGGAAGGGGAGCCAGCAGGTGGCGAAGACCAGCACCAGGGCCACGATGATGGTGAGGAGCCTCCGTCTCCTCCGTTCTTCCCGCCTGTGGAAGTGTCGGGAGACCGTGCGGGCGATGAGGCAGTAGCAGGTGGCCATCACCAGGAAGGGCAGGACGAACCCCAGCAAGGTGGAGGACAGGCTGAAGCTGGCCAGCCAGGCCATCTGGAGGCCCTCGTCCTCTCCCACGGGGGAGAGGTCCATGTCGCACACTGTCTGGTTCTCCTCCTCCCCTTCTCCTCCTCCGACCTCCTCCCAGACCTCCACCGCTCGCCTGAAGACCAGGGCGGGAAGGGCCAAGATCCCAGCCAGGATCCAGATGCCCGCCAGCCAGAGGCCCCGGCTGCGGGGGCTGCGGCCGGCGGCCGAGTGGACGATGGCCAGGTAGCGGTCGACGCTCAGGCAGGTGAGGCAGAAGACGCTGCTGTACATGTTGAGCAGGACCACGTAGCTGCTGAGCTTGCAGAGGAAGATCCCAAAGGGCCAGTGGTAGCGCAGGGCTGCGTAGGCGGCCCAGAGCGGCAGGGTGAGCACGAAGGTGAGGTCGGCCAAGGCCAGGTTGGCGATGAAGGCGTCGGCGGATTTCCTCTTCTCCTTGGAGCAGCAGGAGGTCCAGATCACCAGCCCGTTGCCCGATAGGCCCAGCACGAAGACCAGGAGGTAGATGGAGGGGATGAGTGAGTAGGAGGGCTCCCATTCCGAGATCAGGCAGTGCGTGTCATTATACAAGCCCTCGATGTCATTCCCAAACACCTCCGGCTCGTAGTCTCCCTCCATTCGCTCTCTCTCTCACTCTCTCTCTGTCTCTCTCTCTCTGTCTCTCTCACTATCTGCCTCTCCAAATCTCTCTCTCTCCAGCCCTATCAGTCCCTTTCTGTCTCTCTGACTCCCTCACCTGTCACTTGCTGTCTCCCTCTCTCTCTGTCTGTCTGTCTCTCTCTTGGTCTCTGTCTCTCTCTGTCCCTCGCTCTGTCTCACTCTCTCTCCCTCTCTCTCTGCCTTTCTCTGTCTCTCTCCCTGTCTCTCTCTGTGTCTCTCTCCCTCTCTGCCTTTCTCTCTGTCTCTCTGTCTCTCTCCCTGTCTCTCTCTCTCTGTCCCTCGCTCTGTCTCACTCTCTCTCTCTGTCTCTCTCTCTCTCTGTCTCTCTCTGTGTGTGTGTCTCTCTCTCTGTCTCTCTCTGTCTGTCTCTCTCTCTGTCTCTCTCTCTCTGTCTCTCTCTCTCTGTCTCTCTCTGTGTGTGTCTCTCTGTGTGTGTCTCTCTCTCTGTCTCTCTCTCTCTCTCTGTCTCGCTATCTCTGTCTCGGTCTCTACCTCTCTGTCTCTCTCTCTCTCTCTTTCTCACTATCTGCCTCTCCAAATCTCTCTCTCTCCAGCTCTATCAGTCCCCTTCTGTCTCTCTGGCTCCCTTGCCCTGTCACTCTCCCTGTCCCTATCACTCTCTCTCCGTCACTCTCTCTGCCTCTTCTCTTCCTCACCCTCCACGCGCACACTAACCCGTCAAAAGAGCAGGAGAGCGCAAAAACAGGAACAGACCAGCGCTACCTCTGCTCCAGCTGTGACAGCCTTGTTCTGTCTGTCATTCTCTGGGCAGCTGAAGGAAGGGGGGGGGGGGGGGGGAAGAGGGCGGGAGGGGGTTTGAATAGGAGGAGGGGACAGATAATACAGAGCAGAGAAACACACACACACCCCAACGAATAAAGACGCCTGCCACTTGAGCAAACAGTTAAAAGCTTTGTGCGTGTGTGTGTGTGTCTATACTTTGGAAGCCTTTAATGGGCAGTCCATGAACAGCCAGATGTCGACACGGCGGAGAGCGACCGGGCTCCGGCTTAGAGCGCTGGCCGGAAGAAATCTGGCCCGTCGGGCAAAGACAAACAACTGGCCAGCTGTGTCCGCAGTGTCGGGGCTGATGCGATGGTGGTGTTGCTTATTTTAGGATTAGATTGGCAGACGACACACACACACTGAAGACAGCAAAGATGATGGCAGCGTCTCGGAATGTTAAGCTTTACGACTCTCTTCCCCCGCTCCGCACTCCCTCCCTCTACACAAGCTCCACACAGGCCCCTGGGGGAGCTGTCATAGAACCTCACGGCACAGGAGGAGGCCATTCGGACCACCGTGCCTGTGCCGGCTCTTTGAACGAGCTCTCCAATTAGTCCCACTCCCCCCTGCTCTTCCCCCACAGCCCTGTAACTTTTCCCCTTCCAGTATTTCTCCAATTTCCCTTTTGAAAGTTCCTATTGAATCTGCTCCCACCGCCCTTTCAGGCAGCGCGTTCCAGATCACAAGAACTCGCTGCGTAAAAACATTCTCCTCATCTCCCCCTCTGGTTCTTTGGCCGATTATCTTCAATCTGTGTCCTCTGGTTACCGACCCTCCTGCCACTGGAAACACTTTCTCCCTGTTTACTCTATCAAATCCCTTTGTAATTTTGAACACCTCGATTAAATCTCCCCTTAACCTTCTCTGCTCTAAGGAGAACAACCCCAGCTTCTCAAGTCTCCCCACATTACTGAAGTCCCTCATCCCTGGTACCATTCTGGTCAATCTCCCCTTAACCTTCTCTGCTCTAAGGAGAACAATCCCAGCTTCTCCAGTCTCTCCACATCACTGAAGTCCCTCATCCCTGGTACCATTCTGGCCAATCTCCCCTTAACCTTCTCTGCTCTAAGGAGAACAATCCCAGCTTCCCCAGTCTCTCCACATCACTGAAGTCCCTCATCCCCTGGTACCATTCTGGTCAATCTCTCCTCTGCACCCTCTCTAAGGCCTTGACATATATCCTAAAGTGGACGCAATACTCCATCTCAGGCCGAACCACTGATTTATAAATTTGTACTGGGTAAAATTTTGGTCTCCTTACCTAAGGAAGGATATACTTGCCATAGAGGGAGAGCAACGAAGGTTCACGAGATTGATTCCTGGGATGACGGGACTGTCGTATGAGAAGAGATTGAGTAAACTAGGCCTGTATTCTCTTGAATTCAGAAGAATGAGAGGGGATCTCATTGAAGCATACAAAATTATTACAGGGTTTGATAGGTTGGATGCTGGGAGAGTGTTTCCCTTGGCTGGGGAGTCTAGAACCAGGGGCCACAGCCTCAGGATAAAGGGAAGGTCATTCAGGACTGAGATGAGAAGAGATTTCTTCACACAGAGGGTGGTGAATCTTTGGGATTCTCTACCCCAGAGGGCTGTGGAGGCTCAGTCATTGGGTATATTCAAAACAGAAGTCGATAGATTTCTGACTAGTAAAGGCATCAAAGGATATGGTGATAGGGTCGGTGAATGGAGATGAGGCAGAAGATCAGCCATGATCTCATTGAATGGTGGAGCAGGCTCGAAGGGCCGAATGGCCTCCTCCTGTTCCTGTGCAACAGGCTCGAGGGGCCGAATGGCCTCCTCCTGCTGCTGTGTAACTGGCTCAGGGGCTGAATGGTCTCCTCCTGTTCCCGTGTAACAGGCTCGAGGGGCTGAATGGCCTCCTCCTGTTCCTGTGCAACAGGCTCGAGGGGCTGAATGGCCTCCTCCTGTTCCTGTCTAACAGGCTCGAGGGGCTGAATGGCCTCCTCCTGTTCCTGTGCAACAGGCTCGAGGGGCTGAATGGCCTCCTCCTGTTCCTGTGTAACAGGCTCGAGGGGCTGAATGGCCTCCTCCTGTTCCTGTCTAACAGGCTCGAGGGGCTGAATGGCCTCCTCCTGCTCCTGTGTAACAGGCTCGAGGGGCTGAATGGCCCCCTCCTGTTCCTGTGTAACAGGCTCGAGGGGCTGAATGGCCTCCTCCTGCTCCTGTGTAACAGCCTCAAGGGGGCTGAATGGCCTACTCCTGTTCCTGTGTAACAGGTTCGAGGGACTGAATGGCCTCCTCCTGTTCCTGTGTAACAGGCTCGAGGGGCTGAATGGACTCCTCCTGTTCCTGTGTAACAGGCTCGAGGGGCTGAATGGGCCTCCTCCTGTTCCTGTGTAACAGGCTCAAGGGGCTGAATGGCCTCCTCCTGTTCCTGTGTAACAGGCTCGAGGGGCTGAATGGCCTCCTCCTGTTCCTGTGTAACAGGCTCGAAGGGGCTGAATGGCCTCCTCCACTTCCTGTGTAACAGACTCGAGGGGCTGGATGGTCTCCTCCTGTTCCTGTGTAACAGGCTCGAGGGGCTGAATGGCCTCCTCCTGTTCCTGTGTAACATGCTCGAGAGGCTGAATGGCCTCCTCCTGTTCCTGTGTAACAGGCTCAAGGGGGCTGAATGGCCTCCTCCTGTTCCTGTGTAACAGGCTCGAGGGGCTGAATGAGCCTCCTCCTGTTCCTGTGTAACAGGCTCAAGGGGCTGAATGGCCTCCTCCTGTTCCTGTGTAACATGCTCGAGAGGCTGAATGGCCTCCTCCTGTTCCTGTGTAACAGGCTCGAGGGGCTGAATGGCCTCCTCCTGTTCCTGTGTAACAGGCTCGAGGGGCTGAATGGCCTCCTCCTGTTCCTGTGTAACAGGCTCGAGGGGCTGAATGGCCTCCTCCTGTTCCTGTGTAACAGGCTCGAGGGGCTGAATGGTCTCCCCCTGCTCCTGTGTAACAGACTCGAGGGGCTGAATGGCCTACTCTTGAATCTATTACAATCTTCTCGAAGTAAAGGCTGGGGGTGGGCGGGTGGGGGAGCTCAGCTCACGCACAAGGTTTGCTCGCTTTAAACTTTCTTTCCCAGACGTTCCATCCCGCAGGAATTCAAGGGCCAGCTGTTGTTTTCACACACTGCGTGTGAGGATCCGCGAAAGTCTCCAATTTCACAACAATTTTTTGAAGTATCGAGAGAAGCCTGGGAACGAGAGCGGAGGGAGCACAGACCGACTGAGGCGGCAACTGCTGCTGGTTTGGACAGGTTGTGTCATAGAGTCGTAGAGTTACACAGCACAGTAAGAGGCCCTTCGGCCCATCGTGTCCGCGCCGGCCATCAAGCCCTGTCTATTCTAATCCCATTTTCCAGCACTTGGTCCGTAGCCTTGTATGCAATGGCGTTTCAAGTGCTCATCCAAATGCTTCTTGAATGTTGTGAGGGTTCCTGCCTCTACCACCCTTTCAGGCAGTGAGTTCCAGCTTCCAACCACCCTCTGGGTGAAAAAGCTTTTCCTCAAATCCCCTCTAAACCTCCTGCCCCTTAACTTGAAACTATGCCCCCTGGTTATTGACCCCTCTACTAAGGGGACAAGTTCCTTTCTATCTACCCTATCTATGCCCCTCATAATTTTGTCCACCTCAATCAGGTCCCCCTCAGCCTTCTCTGCTCTAAGGAAAACAACCCCAGCCTGTCCAGTCTCTCTCCATAACTGAAGCGCTCCATCCCAGGTAACATCCCGGTGAATCTCCTCTGCACCCTCTCCAATGCAATCACATCCTTCCTATAGTGTGGCGACCAGAACTGCACACAGTATTCCAGCTGTGGCCTAACTAGCGTTTTGTACAGCTCCATCATAACCTCCCTGCTCTTATATTCTATGCCTCGGCTAATGAAGGCAAGTATCCCATATGCCTTTTTAACCACCTTATCTACCTGTCCTGCTGCCTTCAGGGATCTATGTACATGCACACCAAGTCCCTCTGATCCTCTGTCCTTCCTAGGGTTCTACCATTCATTGTGTATTCCCTTGCCTTGTTAGTCCACCCAAAATGCAAATTCCATTTGCCACTGTTCTGCCCATCTGACCAACCCATCTATATCGTCCTGTAGCCTGAGGCTTCCCTCCTCGCTATTTACCACTCCACCAATTTTCGTGTCATCTGCGAACTTACTGATCGTACCTCCTACATTCATATCTAAATCATTAATGTACACTACAAACAGCAAAGGACCCAGCACCGATCCCTGCGGTACACCACTGGACACAGGCTTCCAGTCACAAAAACAACCTTCGACCATCACCCTCTGCCTCCTGCCACTAAGCCAATTTTGGATCCAATGTGCCAAATTGCCCTGGATCCCATGGGCTCTTACCTTCTTGACCAGTCTCCCATGTGGGACTTTGTCAAAAGCTTTATTGAAGTCCATGTCGACTACATCAACTGCACTACCCTCATCCACACACCTAGTCACCCCCTCGAAAAATTCAATCAAATTGGTTAGACATGATCTCCCCCTGATAAAGCCATGCTGACTATCCTTGATTAATCCTTGCCTCTCCAATTGGAGACTAATTCTGTCCCTCAGAATTTTTTCCAATACTTTCCCTACCACTGATGTTAGGCTCACTGGCCTGTAATTCCCTGGTTTATCCCTACTACCCTTCTTGAACAATGGTACTACGTTAGCTGTCCTCCAGTCCTCTGGCACCTCCCCTGTGGCCAGAGAGGTTTTGAAAATTTGTGTCAGAGCCCCTGCAATCTCCTCCTTTGCCTCACACAGCAGCCTGGGATACATCTCGTCCGGGCCTGGGGATTTATCCACTTTTAAGCCTGCTAAAACCGCTAGTACCTACTCCCTCTCGATGCTAATATGTTCAAGTATATCACAATCCCCCTGCCTGATTTCTATGCCTACGTCGTCCTTCTCCATAGTGAACACAGATGCAAAAAATTCATTTAAAACCTCACCTACATCTTCCGGCTCTACACACAGATTGCCACTTTGGTCCCTGGTTATCCTCTTGCCCTTAATATACTTATAAAACACCTTGCGATTTTCATTTATTTTGCCTGCCAGTGTGTTTTCATGCCCCCTCTTCGCTCTCCTAATTTCTTTTTCAAGTACCCCCCCTGCACTTTTTATACTCCTCTAGGGCTTCCACTGTTTTTAGTCCTTTTTATCTGCCCAAAGCCTCCCTTTTGTTCCTGATCCATTCTTGTATATCCCTTGACATCCAGGGTTCCCAGGGAGAGAGAAAGAAGGGGGGAAAGAGAGAGACACGGGGAGAGAGACACAGGGGGAGAGAGAAGGGGGAAAGAGAGCTGGGGAAAAAGAGAGAGACACGGGGAAAGAGAGAGACACAGGAGAGAGAGAAACTGGGGAGGAGAGAGAGAGAGAGACTGGGGGAGAGAGAGAGAGAGACTGGGGAGAGAGAGAGAGACTGTGGGAGAGAGAGAGAGACTGGGGAGAGAGAGAGAGACTGGGGGAGAGAGAGAGAGAGAGAGAGAGAGAGAGAGAGAGACTGGGGGAGAGAGAGAGAGAGAGACTGGGGGAGAGAGAGAGAGAGAGAGAGAGAGAGAGAGACTGGGGGAGAGAGAGAGAGAGAGACTGGGGGAGAGAGAGAGAGAGAGACTAGGGGAGAGAGAGAGAGAGAGACTGGGGGAGAGAGAGAGAGACTGGGGGAGAGAGAGAGAGAGACTGGGGGAGAGAGAGAGAGAGACTGGGGGAGAGAGAGAGAGAGAGAGACTGGGGGAGAGAGGGAGGGAGAAAGAGAGAGAGAGAGACTGGGGGAGAGAGAGAGAGAGAGAGACTGGGGGAGAGGGCGAGAGAGAGACTGGGGGAGAGAGAGAGAGAGACTGGGGGAGAGAGAGAGAGAGAGAGAGACTGGGGGAGAGAGAGAGAGAGACTGGGGGAGAGAGAGAGAGAGACTGGGGCAGAGAGAGAGACTGGGGGAGAGAGAGAGACACGGAGAGCGAGAGAGACACAGGGGGAGAGAGAGAGACAGGGGGGGAGAGAGAATGAACTGAAAGAGAAAGCAAGAAGGGCTTTCTATGCAATTAAAAAATCAATCTAAATAGAAATCCCAATTAGCATTTGGCTCAAAATTTTTAAATCAGTAATTGAACCAATTGCACTCTATGGCAGTGAGGTGTGGGGACCGCTAACACAACAAGAATTTGCAAAATGGGACAAACGCCCAATTGAGATCCTACATGCAGAATTCTGTAAAAGTATCCTCCGGACTCAAAGGAAAACCGTAAACAATGCATGCAGGGCAGAACTAGGCCAATATCCATTAATAATTACTATCCAAAAAAGAGCCACCAAACTTTGGAAACACCTAGAAATGAGCAACCCCCAATGCTATCATTACAAAGCCCTGAAATGCCAAGAGAGGACCATAAAGAAGAATACCCTCAGTCAACTAGTCCTGGGACTCAGTGAAGTAACTACTAACACTACTAACAATAACCAGCCCCAGGACAGTGACAGCGTAACACAAAGAATTCGACCCAACACAATCGTCGCTAAGCAAAAGGAAAAATATCTGTCATATTGGACAGAAACAACAAAAACCCAAAGCAAACTCAATTGCTACTTGGCCCTAAACAGACAATACAACATGGCTGATTACCTGACC
>NW_028225184.1:10726762-10759262 GCF_052327205.1 Somniosus microcephalus
GATGGCGTACAATGTGGGGAAATGTGAGGTTATTCACTTTGGTCGGAATAGAAAAACAATCTCAGGATAAGGGGTGGGCCATTTAAGACCAAAATGAGGAGGAATAAGAACATAAGCAGGAGTAGGCCATACGGCCCCTCGGGCCTGCTCCGCCATTCAATAGGATCATGGCTGATCCGAACCTAGACTCACGTCCACTTCCCTGCCCTCTCCCCGTAACCCCCAACTCCCTTATCTGCTAGGAAACCGTCTATCTCCATTTTAAATTTACTTAATGTCGCAGCTTCCGCAGCTCCCTGGGGTAGCAAATTCCATAGATTTACTACCCTCTGAGTGAAGAAGTTTCTCCTCATCTCAGTTTTGAAAGGGCAGCCCCTTTCTAAGATTATGCCCCCTAGTTCTAGTCCACCCATCAGTGGAAACACCTCCCCGCATCCACCCGATCAAGCCCCCTCACAATCTTACATGTTTCGATAAGATCGCCCCCTCATTCTTCTGAACTCCCAATGAGTAGAGTCCCAACCTACTCAGAAGGTGGCGAATCTTTGGAACTCTCCGCCCCAGAGGCTGTGAATGCTGAGTCTTTTGAGTATATTCAAGACCGCGACAAATAAGATTATTGGATTCCAGGGGAATCGAGGGATAGGGCAGGAAAGTGGAGTTGGGAGGTCGACGATCAGCCTTGATCTTGGTAAATGGCGGCGCAGGCTCGAGGGGCCGAATGGCCTCGTGTTCTATCCTGAGAGTCGAGGACGAGTTTCAAATCTGTTGGGTGTGATGTCTATAACCGTGCGGAGCGCTAACTTGAGAGTGCAACTTTGCCACCTGCTGGTGTGCCATCCTGTATAAATGTGGTTTGTTGGTGCTTTAACCCTGTGTTTCCTCCTTCTGCCCCCCCCCCCCTCTTCTCCCTCCCCAGACTGGTCATTGACACTCTAACAGAAGTGGACCCGGCGCGCAAGTGTTTCAGGATGGTCGGGGGTGTGCTGGTGGAAAGGACGGTGAGGGAGGTTCTCCCAGCCCTGGAGAACAATAAGCAACAAGTAAGCGGGGGGGGGCCGCGGGGGGAAATGTAGTCACGCTAAACGTGACGTAACTGCACGCGCCAATACTCCTATATCACACACACGCACCCCAATATTGTCAGCTGTGGGTAACACGCGCACGTCAGATGGTCGTGGTCGAGTCCCGTCCCAGAGACCAGAGCGCATAAATCGAGGCTGACACTCCCAGGGCAGTGCCAAGGGAACGCCGCACTGTCGGAGGGGGCAGTACTGAGGGAGCACCGCGCAGTCGGAATAGGGGGGCAGTACTGAGGGAGCACCGCGCAGTCGGAGGGGCAGTACTGAGGGAGCACCGCGCAGTCGGAGGGGCAGTACTGAGGGAGCACCGCGCAGTCGGAGTGGCAGTGCTGAGGGAGCGCCGCACTGTCGGAGGGGCAGTACTGAGGGAGCGCCGCACTGTCGGAGGGGCAGTACTGAGGGAGCGCCGCACTGTCGGAGGGGCGGTACTGAGGGAGCGCCGCACTGTCGGAGGGGCGGTACTGAGGGAGCGCCGCACTGTCGGAGGGGCAGTACTGAGGGAGCGCCGCACTGTCGTTAAACCGAGGCACTATCTGCCCTGTCAGGTGGACATAAAAGATCCCACGGCCACTATTAGAATAAAATGATCCTCCTTTATCACTTCGCTATTTGTGGGAGCTTGCTGTGCACAAATTGGATGCTTGCCAAAAAGTACTTCATTGGGACGACCTGAGGCTGTGAAAGGTGCTGTCGAAATGCCAGTTCATTCTTATTAATCTGTGTGTGTCTCTCTCCCTCCCCTCCCGCACCCCCTCCCCCCACAGCTGGTCAAACTGATCGAGTCTCTAAACATCCAGCTACAGAACAAGGGCCGGAGCTGAACGAGTACCGCGAAAAGTACAACATCCGGCTCGTGAACGAGGAGGAGAAGGCCCGCTCGGGAGAGCGATACCGGCGGCCGGGCCGGGGGCACCGGGGTCCTCGTGTCCTAGTCCTGGGACCCCCTCCCGCCTCCCCTGCACACGCTCTCCCAGACACGCGCCTCCCTCGAGGGAGCGCAGAAGAGAGTCGTAAAATGGAGTGGCTGTTTGACTTTGGGAGGCATCGCGCCGGGGCTTGGAGGGCTGCTGTTTGGTTGGTGGCGCTGGCTGGCACTCGACGAGCCTGTGGCTGGCACTTGACAAGCCAGTGGCTGATCGTCCCCCCTGGGTTTCTGTCGTCATTCTTCCCTTCCCCACCCCCACCCCCCCTTATTGGGCACTCCGCGAATCTGTCCCAGCGTTTTTTGTGTTCTTTTAATGTTGAAATGATTAAACTTGTTGTGTGACTGCGAGCGAGGCGTCTTGGCTGCCCTCTTGTGTGCTTGGTACCCATTCTTCTCGCCTTGGCCGCACGTCACTCACCTGACGTTTCACAGCACGGTAACCGGCCATTCAGCCCATCGTGTCTGCGCCGGCGCCTTGAACGAGCTCTCCAATTAGTCCCATTTCCCTGCTCTTTCCCCACAGCCCTGCGAATTTCTCCCTTCAAGTCTTTATCCAATCTCCTTTTGAAAGTTACTGCTGAATCTGCTTCCACCGCCCTTTCAGGCAGCGCGTTCCAGATCACAACAACTCGCTGCGTAAAAATGTGTCCTCTCCCCTTCTGGGTCTTTTGCCAATTACCTTAAATCTGTGTCCTCTGGGCCCTTAAACCTTCTCTGCTCTAAGGCGAACAACCCCAGCTTCTCCAGTCTCTCCACATCACTGAAGTCCCTCATCCCTGGAACCATTCTGGTCAATCTCCCCTTAACCTTCTCTGCTCCAAGGAGAACAACCCCAGCTTCTCCAGTCTCTCCACATCACTGAAGTCCCTCATCCCTGGTACCATTCTGGTCAATCTCCCCTTAACCTTCTCTGCTCTAAGGAGAACAACCCCAGCTTCTCCAGTCTCTCCACGTAACTGAAGTCCCTCATCCCCGGTACCATTCTGGTCAATCTCCCCTTAACCTTCTCTGCTCTAAGGAGAACAACCCCAGCTTCTCCAGTCTCTCCACATAGCTGAAGTCCCTCATCCCCGGTACCATTCTGGTCAATCTCCCCTTAACCTTCTCTGCTCCAAGGAGAACAACCCCAGCTTCTCCAGTCTCTCCACATAACTGAAGTCCCTCATCCCTGGTACCATTCTGGTCAATCTCCCCTTAACCTTCTCTGCTCTAAGGAGAACAACCCCAGCTTCTCCAGTCTCTCCATGTAACTGAAGTCCCTCATCCCTGGTACCATTCTGGTCAATCTCCTCTTAACCTTCTCTGCTCTAAGGAGAACAACCCCAGCTTCTCCAGTCTCTCCATGTAACTGAAGTCCCTCATCCCTGGTACCATTCTGGTCAATCTCCCCTTAACCTTCTCTGCTCTAAGGAGAACAACCCCAGCTTCTCCAGTCTCTCCACGTGACTGAAGTCCCTCATCCCCGGTACCATTCTGGTCAATCTCCCCTTAACCTTCTCTGCTCTAAGGAGAACAACCCCAGCTTCTCCAGTCTCTCCATGTAACTGAAGTCCCTCATCCCTGGTACCATTCTGGTCAATCTCCTCTTAACCTTCTCTGCTCTAAGGAGAACAACCCCAGCTTCTCCAGTCTCTCCATGTAACTGAAGTCCCTCATCCCTGGTACCATTCTGGTCAATCTCCCCTTAACCTTCTCTGCTCTAAGGAGAACAACCCCAGCTTCTCCAGTCCCTCCACGTAACTGAAGTCCCTCATCCCTGGTACCATTCTGGTCAATCTCCCCTTAACCTTCTCTGCTCCAAGGAGAACAACCCCAGCTTCTCCAGTCTGTCCACGTAACTGAAGTCCCTCATCCCCGGTACCATTCTGGTCAATCTCCCCTTAACCTTCTCTGCTCTAAGGAGAACAACCCCAGCTTCTCCAGTCTCTCCACGTAACTGAAGTCCCTCATCCCCGGTACCATTCTGGTCAATCTCCCCCTTAACCTTCTCTGCTCTAAGGAGAACAACCCCAGCTTCTCCAGTCTCTCCACGTAACTGAAGTCCCTCATCCCCGGTACCATTCTGGTCAATCTCCTCTTAACCTTCTCTGCTCTAAGGAGAACAACCCCAGCTTCTCCAGTCTCCACGTAACTGAAGTCCCTCATCTGCGGAACCATTCTGGTCAATCTCCCCTTAACCTTCTCTGCTCTAAGGAGAACAACCCCAGCTTCTCCAGTCTCTCCACGTAACTGAAGTCCCTCATCCCTGGAACCATTCTGGTCAATCTCCCCTGCACCCTCTCTAAGGCCTTCACATCCTTCCTAAAGTGCGGTGCCCAGAATTGGACACAACACTCCAGTTGAGGCTTAACCAGTGTTTATTATAAAGGTTTCAGCATAAACTCCCTTCCTTTGGTACACTCTGCCTCTATTTATAAAACCCAGGATCCCATATGCTTTTTTAACAGCCTTCTCAATGTCCAGCCACCTTAAATCACACAGAATCACAGAAACCCCACAGTGCAGATAGAGGCCATTTCGGCCCATCGAGCCTGCACCGACACATATCCCACCCGATCCCCGTAACCCGTACACCAACACATATCCCACCCTATCCCCGTAACCCCACGTATTTAATCCCCCTAACACTAAGGGTCAATTTATCACAGCCAATCAACCTAACCCGCACATCTTTGGACTGTGGGAGGAAACCGGAGCACCCGGAGGAAACCCACGCAAACAACGGGGAGAATGTGCAAACTCCACACAGACAGTCGCCCGAGGCCGGATTCGAACCCGGGTCCCTGGCGCTGTGAGGCAACAGTGCTGACCACTATGCCACCGTGCTACTCGTGTGCACTCTTATCAGAATTGTACCCAATCGGAAAATCTGGGCTCGGGTGATTGAAGTAGAATGGTGTTCATTTCCCAGTGCTGTCATTTTTTAACCTTGTTGAAACTTAACACAAAATTTAAATGATTATTTAAATCTCAAACTCAGATCATTTATTTCAAATCTCCTTTCCTGTTCCATTGTTTACTTAGAATTTGCAGATCTCGGTTGTGCTCACAATATCTTAGAAAAATACTGGCATATACAAACATGGGGCTAGATTTTCAGTTGCTTGCGCCAGCAGTTAGCGCCTTAAGAGAAGTGATTTTCGGGCGCTATGCGTGTAGCGCCCGGGCGCAGCGCAGTTTGCGCCCCGCCCCAAATTAAGTTGCCCGTTAGCGCCGGCGCAAAGTTTAGCGGCCGCCCGGATGCGCGCGCAGAAAATGACATCACATCCTCGTGCAACGCCCTTTGGCCGCCCCGAATCCAAACTTCAGTCGGACCGCCCCATTGTGCGGCTGGCGTCCAGAGCGTTTGTAAAATGGAACGCAACAGACCCTGGGGAGCGCAAATTAAAGGGCACTCCTCATGCACTATAAACGGCACTCTGCATGTGTTGTGTGGAAGGATCCAGTGTGTTGTTGTGAACGGTGTATTTATGTTTCCGGGCACCACCACCACCACCACCTCCTCCTCCTCCTCCTCTCCCCCCCAGACTCTGCTTTTGAAAAGAACACATGCACCCTTCCCCTTTAAGAGCTCACTGGCACCAGAGTGTCTGCCATACGCTGCGCCCGAGCTCGGGCGTTGCGCTCTGCACCGCCGGCTTAGCGCCTAAAGATAGTAGTGGAACGCCTCTTTTAGCGCTCCACCAACCTCTTAGGGCGAAGCCACTGAATTTTTGGCAACGGGGCGCTACTTTGGGGCGGGCGCTAAGGTTAGTGCCCCAAAACTGTCTATACTGAAAATCTAGCCCTTAATGTTTAAACAAAACCACAGCTGACACATGGACATGATCAAAGTGATGTATCGATACTATCGGCCTCGACCACTCCCTGTGGTAGCAAGTTCCACATTCTCACCACTCTCTGGGTAAAGAAGTTTCTCCTGAATTCCCTGTTGACTATCTTATATTGATGGTCTCTAGTATTCAACTGAGAGTCATCTATTTGGCTCAACCACTCCCTGTACAAGCGAGTTTGAGGATCGCCCCTTTAGCCCTCCAAGGGAAGTCTTAAGCAATCAATGGGTATTGCCTCGAGGTCAGCCATGGTCCAGTGGGTAGCACTCTTTTTCCCCCGTCTATCAATCGGAAGGTCGGGTTCGAGCCCCACTCGGAGACCAGCAGAACGGTCTCCTGTTCCTGTGTGACAGGCTCGAGGGGGCTGAATGGGCCTGTTCCTGTGTAACAGGCTCGAGGGGTCTGAATGGGCCTCCTCCTGTTCCTGTGTAACAGGCTCGAGGGGCTGAATGAGCCTCCTCCTGTTCCTGTGTAACAGGCTCGAGGGGCTGAATGGGCCTCCTCCTGTTCCTGTGTAACAGGCTCAAGGGGGCTGAATGGGCCTCCTCCTGTTCCTGTGTAACAGGCTCGAGGGGCTGAATGGGCCTCCTCCTGTTCCTGTGTAACAGGCTCGAGGGGGCTGAATGGGCCTCCTGTTCCTGTGTAACAGGCTCGAGGGGCTGAATGGGCCTCCTCCTGTTCCTGTGTGACAGGCTCGAGGGGGCCTGAATGGGCCTCCTCCTGTTCCTGTGTAACAGGCTCGAGGGGCTGAATGGGCCTCCTCCTGTTCCTGTGTAACAGGCTCGAGGGGGCTGAATGGGCCTTCTCCTGTTCCTGTGTAACAGGCTCGAGGGGCTGAATGGGCCTCCTCCTGTTCCTGTGTAACAGGCTCGAGGGGGCTGAATGGGCCTCCTCCTGTTCCTGTGTGACAGGCTCGAGGGGACTGAATGGGCCTCCTCCTGTTCCTGTGTAACAGGCTCGAGGGGGCTGAATGGGCCTCCTCCTGTTCCTGTGTAACAGGCTCGAGGGGACTGAATGGGCCTCCTCCTGTTCGTGTGTAACAAGCTCGAGGGGGCTGAATGGGCCTCCTCCTGTTCCTGTGTAACAGGCTCGAGGGGACTGAATGGGCCTCCTCCTGTTCCTGTGTAACAGGCTCGAGGGGACTGAATGGGCCTCCTGTGTAACAGGCTCGAGGGGCTGAATGGGCCTTCTCCTGTTCCTGTGTAACAGGCTCGAGGGGGCCTCAATGGGCCTCCTGTGTAACACGCTGCATCAAAGCTTCTAATTTTGAATAACTTAAAATCTAGCCTTAACCTTCTCTGCTCTACGGAGAACAATCTCCGCTTCTCCAGTCTCTCCGTGTAACTGAAGTCCCTCATCCCCGGTAACGTTCTGGTAAATCTCTTCACCCTCTCCAAGACCTTGATATCTTTCCTAAAGTGTGGTGTCCTGAATTGGACGCAATTCTCCAGCTGAGGCCCAACAAGTGATGTGTGAAAGGGTTTTTAAAACATTCATTCACGGGATGTGGGCGTCGCTGAAAAGGCTAGCATTTACTGCCCATCCCTAGTTGCCCCTCGAGAAGGTGGTGGTGAGCCGCCGCCTTGAACCGCTGCAGTCCGTGTGGTGAAGGTACTCCCACATTGCTGTTAGGGAGGGAGTTCCAGGGTTTTGACCCAGCGACGATGAAGGAACGACTGATATATTTCCAAGTCAGGCTGGTGTGTGACTTGGAGGGGAACTTGGAGGTGGTGGTGTTCCCATGCACCTGCTGCTCCTTGTCCTTCTAGGCGGAACAGGTCGTGGGTTTGGGAGGTGCTGCCGAAGAAGCCTTGGCGAGTTGCTGCAGTGCATCTTGTAGATGGTACACACTGCAGCCACGGTACGCCGGTGGTGGAGGGAGTGAATGGATGGGGTGCCAATCAAGCGGGCTGCTTTGTCCTGGATGGTGTCGAGCTTCTCGAGTGTTGTCGGAGCTGCACTCATCCAGGCAAGTGGAGAAAATTCCGTCACGCACGGGCTCATTGATTAATAAGAGCGTACTGCAATTATATAGGGCCTTGGTGAGACCACACCTGGAGTACTGTGTACAGTTTTGGTCTCCTTACCTAAGGAAGGATATACTTGCCATAGAGGGAGTGCAACAAAGGTTCACCAGACTGGTACGATAGCAAAATACTGCAGATGTTGGAAATCTGAAATAACAACAGAAACTGTTGTGACACTGCCCTCGACCGTGTCCGTTCTATCTCCCGCACTTCTGCCCTCACCCCTGCCCCTCCTGGAACCACGATAGGGTTCCCCTTGTCCTCACCTTTCACCCCCACCAGCCTCCACATTCAACGGATCATCCTCCGGCATTTGGTGATGGTGATGCACTTTGGGGGGGACTAACAAGGCAAGGGAGTACACAATGAATGGTAAGACCCTAGGCAAGACGGAGGGTCAGAGGGATCTGGGTGTGCAAGTACACAGATCCCTGAAGGTGGCGGAACAGGTGGATAAGGTGGTAAAAAAGGCATATGGGATACTTGCCTTCATTAGCCGAGGCATAGAATATAAGAGCAAGGAGGTTATGATGGAGCTGTGTAAAACACTGGTTAGGCCACAGCTGGAGTACTGTGTGCAGTTCTGGTCGCCACACTACAGGAAGGATGTGATAGCTTTGGAGAGGGTGCAGAGGAGATTCACCAGGATGCTACCAGGGCTGGAACGCTTCAGCTATGAAGAGAGACTGGGCAGATTGGGTTTGTTTTCCTTGGAGCTGAGGGGGGACATGATTGAGGTGTACAAAATTATGAGGGGCATAGATAGGATGGACACTAAGGAGCTTTTTACCTTAGTAGAAGGGTCAATAACAAGGGGGCATAGATTCAAGGTAAAGGGCGGGAGGTTTAGAGGGGATTTGAGAAAGAACTTTTTCACCCAGAGGGTGGTTGGAATGTGGAACTCACTGCCTGAAAGGGTTGTGGAGGCAGGAACCCTCACAACATTCAAGAAGCATTTGGATGAGCACTTGAAATGCCATAGCATACGAGGCTACGGGCCAAATGCTGGAATATGGGATTAGATTAGACAGGGCATGATGGCCGGCGCGGACACGATGGGCCGAAGGGCCTCTATCCGTGCTCTATGACTCTATTTCCGCTACCTCCAAAGTGATCCCACCACCAAACGTATCTTCCCCTCCCCTCCCCTTTCAGCACTCCGCAGGGACCGCTCCCTCCGAGACACCCTAGTCCACTCCTCTATCACCCCTAACAGCCCTTCCCGTGCAAGCGGAGGAGATGTAACCCCTGCCCCTATACCTCCCCCCTTCCCACTGTCCAGGGCCCCAAACACCCCTTCCAGGTGAAACAGCGATTTACTTGTACTTCTCGCAATCTAGTATTACTGTATTCGCTGCTCACGATGCGGTCTCCTCTACACTGGGGAGACCAAACGCAGATTGGGCGACCGCTTTGCGGAACACCTCGGTTCAGTCCGTAAGGGTGACCCCGAGCTTCCGGTCGCCTGTCATTTTAATTCACCGCTCCATTCTCACTCGGACCTCACCGTCCTTGGCCTCTTGTATTGTTCCACGGAAGCTCAACGTAAACTCGAGGAACAGCACCTCATCTTCCGATTAGGCAGTCTGCAGCCTTCCGGACTCAATATCGAGTTCAAAAATTTCAGATCATAAGCTCGGCCCCCATTTCATTTTTTCTTGTAATTTTTCCACTCCTTTCCCCCCCACCCTTTCCTTTGGTTTCTCTCTCACACCTGGCAGCTATCTTTTGCCCTGCCAGTACACTTTACAACTAATCTCAGCCTATTACCATCTCGTCTAGCTTCTAATCTCTTTGACTTCTTTTGTTTCTTTTATTCTTTTGTCCGATCGCAGCCCTGCCTCCGATCCAGTTTCACAGAATCACAGAAACCCCACAGTGCAGATAGAGGCCATTTCGGCCCATCGAGCCTGCACCGACACATATCCCACCCGATCCCCGTAACCCCTACACCAACACATATCCCACCCTATCCCCGTAACCCCACGTATTTAATCCCCCTAACACTAAGGGTCAATTTATCATCGCCAATCAACCTAACCCGCACATCTTTGGACTGTGGGAGGAAACCGGAGCACCCGGAGGAAACCCACGCAAACACGGGGAGAATGTGCAAACTCCACACAGACAGTCGCCCGAGGCCGGATTCGAACCCGGGTCCCTGGCGCTGTGAGGCAACAGTGCTAACCACTATGTTCCAGTTTTGAAGAAGGGTTTCGGCCCGAAACGTCAACTCAAATTTCTCTCCACGGATGTTGCCTGACCTGCTGAGTTTTTCCAGCATTTTCTGTTGTTACTTCACCAGACTGGTTCCTGGGATGGGGATGGTTGTCCTATGAGGAGAGATTGAGTAGACTCGGCCTATATTCTCTAGAGTTTAGAAGAACGAGGTGTGAGCTCATTGAAACATACAAAATTCTTACAGGGCTTGACAGGGTAGATGCGGGGAGGATGTTTCCCCCTGGCTGGGGAGTTTAGAACCAGTGGTCACAGTCTCAGGATAAGGGATCGGTCATTTAGGACTGAGATGAGGAGGAATTTCTTCACTCAGGGTGGTGAATCTTTGGAATTCTCGACCCCCAGAGGGCTGTTGAGGCTCAGTCGTTGAGTATATTCAAGGCGGAGAGCGATAGATTAGGGATATCAAGGGATAGGGAGATCAGGTGGGAAACGAGTTCAGGTAGAAGATCAGCCATGATCGTATTGAATGACGGAGCAGGCTCGAGGGGCCGAATGGCCTGCTGCTGCTCCTGTTTCTTAACCACCTTTTGAGAGACAGCGAGAGGGAGAGGCAGAGATATCTCCCTGAGAGAGAGGGACTGAGAGACACCAGTCAGTGCACAGTTATCTCCCTGAGAGAGAGGGACTGAGAGACACCAGTCAGTGTACAGATATCTCCCTGAGAGAGAGGGACTGAGAGACACCAGTCAGTGTACAGATATCTCCCTGAGAGAGAGGGACTGAGAGACACCAGTCAGTGTACAGATATCTCCCTGAGAGAGAGGGGACTGAGAGACACCAGTCAGTGTACAGATATCTCCCTGAGAGAGAGGGACTGAGAGACACCAGTCAGTGTACAGATATCTCCCTGAGAGAGAGGGGACTGAGAGACACCAGTCAGTGTACAGATATCTCCCTGAGAGAGAGGGACTGAGAGACACCAGTCAGTGTACAGATATTTCCCTGAGAGAGAGGGACTGAGAGTCACCAGTCAGTGTACAGATACCTCCCTGAGAGAGAGAGACTGAGAGACACCAGTCAGTGTACAGATATCTCCCTGAGGGAGAGGGACTGAGAGACACCAGTCAGTGTACAGATATCTCCCAGAGAGAGAGGGACTGAGACACCAGTCAGTGTACAGATATCTCCCTGAGAGAGAGGGACTGAGAGACACCAGTCAGTGTACAGATATCTCCCTGAGGGAGAGGGACTGAGAGACACCAGTCAGTGTACAGATATCTCCCTGAGAGAGGGACTGAGACACCAGTCAGTGTACAGATATCTCCCTGAGAGAGGGACTGAGACACCAGTCAGTGTACAGATATCTCCCTGAGAGAGAGGGACTGAGAGACACCAGTCAGTGTACAGATATCTCCCTGAGGGAGAGGGACTGAGAGACACCAGTCAGTGTACAGATATCTCCCTGAGAGAGAGGGACTGAGAGACACCAGTCAGTGTACAGATATCTCCCTGAGAGAGAGGGACTGAGAGACACCAGCCACTGTACAGATATCTCCCTGAGAGAGAGGGACTGAGAGACACCAGTCACTGTACAGATATCTCCCTGAGAGAGAGGGACTGAGAGACACCAGTCAGTGTACAGATATCTCCCTGAGGGAGAGGGACTCAGAGACACCAGTCAGTGTACAGATATCTCCCTGAGAGAGAGGGACTGAGAGACAACAGTCAGTGTACAGTAATCTCCCTGAGAAACACGAGTCAGTGTACAGATATCTCCCTGAGAGACCAGTCACTGTACAGATATCTCCCTGAGAGAGAGTGACTGGTGTCTCTCAGTCCATGTACACATATCTCCCTGAGAGGGACTGAGAGACACCAGTCAGTGTACAGATATCTCCCTGAGAGACACCAGTCAGTGTGCAGATATCTCCCTGAGAGAGAGGGACTGAGAGACACCAGTCAGTGTACAGATATCTCCCTGAGAGAGAGGGACTGAGAGACACCAGTCAGTGTACAGATATCTCCCTGAGAGAGAGGGACTGAGAGACACCAGTCAGTGTACAGATATCTCCCTGAGAGGGGACTGAGAGACACCAGTCAGTGTACAGATATCTCCCTGAGAGGGACTGAGAGACACCAGTCAGTGTACAGATATCTCCCTGAGACAGAGAGGGACTGAGAGACACCAGTCAGTGTACAGATATCTCCCTGAGGAAGACGGTCTGAGAGACACCAGTCAGTGTGCAGATATCTCCCTGAGAGAGAGGAACTGAGAGACACCAGTCAGTGTACAGATATCTCCCTGAGAGAGAGGGACTGAGAGACACCAGTCAGTGTACAGATATCTCCCTGCGAGAGAGGAACTGAGAGACACCAGTCAGTGTACAGATATCTCCCTGAGAGAGAGGGACTGAGAGACACCAGTCAGTGTACAGATATCTCCCTGAGAGAGAGGGACTGAGAGACATCAGTCAGTGTACAGATATCTCCCTGAGAGAGAGAGGGACTGAGAGACACCAGTCAGTGTACAGATATCTCCCTGAGAGAGCGAGGGACTGAGAGACACCAGTCAGTGTACAGATATCTCCCTGTGAGAGAGGGACTGAGAGACACCAGTCAGTGTACAGATATCTCCCTGAGAGGGGACTGAGAGACACCAGTCAGTGTACAGATATCTCCCTGAGGGAGAGGGACTGAGAGGCACCAGTCAGTGTACAGATATCTCCCTGAGAGAGAGGAACTGAGAGACACCAGTCAGTGTACAAATATCTCCCTGAGGGAGAGGGACTGAGAGGCACCAGTCAGTGTACAGATATCGCCCTGAGAGAGAGGGGACTGAGAGACACCAGTCAGTGTACAGATATCTCCCTGAGGGAGAGGGACTGAGAGACACCAGTCAGTGTACAGATAGCTCCCTGAGAGAGAGGGACTGAGAGACACCAGTCAGTGTGCAGATATCTCCCTGAAAGAGAGGAGACTGAGCGACATCAGTCAGTGTACAGATATCTCCCCAATCCCTCAACCCCACCTACCCACCTTCACCTCAACCCTACCAACAACAACTTGCATTTATATAGCGCCTTTAATGTAGTAAAACCTTCCAAGGTGCTTCACAGGAGCGATTATCAGACAGAATTTGATACCGAGCCACGTCAGGGGATATTAGGACAGTTGACCAAAAGCTGGGTCAAAGAGGGAGGTTTTAAGGAGCGTCTTAAAGGAGGAGAGAGAGGCGGAGAGGTTTAGGGAGGGAATTCCAGAGCTCGGGGCCCAGGCAGCTGGAGGCACGGCCGCCAATGGTGGAGCGATGGAAATCGGGGGATGCTCAAGAGGACAGAATTGGAGGAGCATGAATGGATCCCAGTTCTACAAAGACCACACACACGCAACACGCCAGCGCACGATATATTCAGGAGCCCGGTAAGCTTTTATTCCGTCAGATTCTCTCGCGTAAAGGTCTACCGATGTCTGTTGCCCCGCTCCAGCAGTTGACGTCAAGTGTTGGTCTCCAGAGTGTAGATATCAGGAGAGCACAGCTTCCCATCTCGTCCTCGCCCCCCAATCAGACAGAGTCTCTCTCCCACCACCAGAACCCTGTGGCCAAACCTCTTCATTGCCGCGTCTGAGTTCGGCAGGTGATACCAGTTCCCTCCTGGAGATCCTGTGGAAAGAACAACAGGATCAGTACACAGCACAGCAAAGATAGGGAGTAAGGCTCCGCAGGGGTAGACGTGCACAGAGTAAAGCTCCCTTCTACACTGTCCCATTAAACACTCCCAGGGCAGGTACAGCACGGGTTAGATACAGAGTAAAGCTCCCTCTACACTGTCCCATTAAACACTCCCAGGGCAGGTACAGCACGGGGTTAGATACAGAGTAAAGCTCCCTCTACACTGTCCCATCAAACACTCCCAGGGCAGGTACAGCACGGGGTTAGATACAGAGTAAAGCTCCCTCTACACTGTCCCATCAAACACTCCCAGGGCAGGTACAGCACGGGTTAGATACAGAGTAAAGTTCCCTTCTACACTGTCCCATCAAACACTCCCAGGGCAGGTACAGCACGGGGTTAGATACAGAGTAAATCTCCCTCTACACTGTCCCATCAAACACTCCCAGGGCAGGTACAGCACGGGTTAGATACAGAGTAAAGCTCCCTCTACACTGTCCCATCAAACACTCCCAGGGCAGGTACATCATGGGTTAGATACAGAGTAAAGCTCCCTCTACACTGTCCCATCAAACACTCCCAGGGCAGGTACAGCACGGGTTAGATACAGAGTAAAGCTCCCTCTACACTGTCCCATCAAACACTCCCAGGGCAGGTACAGCACGGGGTTAGATACAGAGTAAAGCTCCCTCTACACTGTCCCATCAAACACTCCCAGGGCAGGTACAGCACGGGTTAGATACAGAGTAAAGCTCCCTCTACACTGTCCCATCAAACACTCCCAGGGCAGGTACAGCACGGGTTAGATACAGAGTAAAGCTCCCTCTACACTGTCCCATCAAACACTCCCAGGGCAGGTACAGCACAGGCTTAGATACAGAGTAAAGCTCCCTCTACACTGTCCCATCAAACAGTCCCAGGGCAGGTACAGCACGGGGTTAGATACAGAGTAAAGCTCCCTCTACACTGTCCAATCAAACACTCCCAGGGCCGGTACAGCACGGGGTTAGATACAGAGTAAAGCTCCCTCTACACTGTCCCATCAAACACTCCTAGGGCAGGTACAGCACGGGTTAGATACAGAGTAAAGCTCCCTCTACACTGTCCCATCAAACACTCCCAGGGCAGGTACAGCACGGCTTAGATACAGAGTAAAGCTCCCTCTACACTGTCCCATCAAACAGTGCCAGGGCAGGTACAGCACGGGGTTAGATACAGAGTAAAGCTCCCTCTACACTGTCCCATCAAACACCCCCAGGGCAGGTACAGCACGGGGTTAGATACAGAGTAAAGCTCCCTCTACACTGTCCCATCAAACACTCCCAGGGCAGGTACAGCACGGGGTTAGATACAGAGTAAAGCTCCCTCTACACTGTCCCATCAAACACTCCCAGGGCAGGCACAGCATGGGTTAGATACAGAGTAAAGCTCCCTCTACACTGTCCCATCAAACACTCCCAGGGCAGGTACAGCACGGGGTTAGATACAGAGTAAAGCTCCCTCTACACTGTCCCCATCAAACACTCCCAGGGCAGGTACAGCACGGGTTAGATACAGAGTAAAGCTCCCCCTACACTGTCCCATCAAACACTCCCAGGGCAGGTACAGCACGGGTTAGATACAGAGTAAAGATCCCTCTACACTGTCCCATCAAACACTCCCAGGGCAGGTACAGCACGGGTTGAGACTTACGTGTGTCGTAGATGAAGAGGTCATTGCAGGCAGTCTCCCTGACCCTGTTGAAACACTCGCCCCCATACAGGACAGTGAAGGGTCCCACGGCGGTCATGGAGTGGTGACGCATGGCTCCTGGGCTCCTGGCTGACGCCAGTCCTGAGGCGATGAGGGAGCTGAGGCACTCAATGAGTCTGGGGACGTGGAGAGGGTCCACCTGTTAATGGAGGGAGTCAGAGAGAAGGACGAAATGCACTCAATACCCCCCCACTCACCCTCTGTCTCTCTCTCTCTCTGTCTCTGTTCCTCTTTCTGTCTCTCTCTGTCTCTGTCCCTCTTTCTGTCTCTCTGTCTCTCTCTCTCTCTCTGTCTCTCCGTCTCTGTCCCTCTTTCTGTCTCTCTCTCTCTCTCTGTCTCACTCTCTGTCCCTGTCTCTCTCACTCTCTCTCTCTCTCTGTCTCTCACTCTGTCACTCACTCTCTGTCTGTCTCTCTCTCTCTCTCTGTGTGTGTCTCTCACTGTCTCTCTCTCTCGCTGTCTCTCTCTCGCTGTCTCTCTCTCGCTGTCTCTCTCTCGCTGTCTCTCTCTCTCGCTGTCTCTCTCTCGCTGTCTCTCTCTCGCTGTCTCTCTCTCGCTGTCTCTCACTCTCGCTTTCTCTCTCGCTGTCTCTCTGTCTCACTCTCTCTCACTCCCTCTCTCTCTCTGTCTCTCTCTGTCTCTCTCTCGCTGTCTCTCAGTCTCTCTCTCTTCCTGTCTCTCTCTCTTTGCCTCTGTCTCTGTCACCCTCCCACTCCCTCTCAGACACTCACTTTCACAGCCTCTTCTCTCCAGATCCCGGCCACCTCGATGTCGGGAGAGTTCCGCCCTCCGAACACCAGGAGTTTGTAGCCTGACGATGTCTGCCCGTGGGTCTGGATCAGAGTCGCCGAGTGTCCTGATCGCGAGGCTGTGTGCGACTCACACTCCCTGTAGCTGGAATGGGGAACAAATCACACGCACATTCCGATCCCAAATCCAACACCCACCCCACCCGTGATAGCTGGGCACCCACAATATTGAATCATAGAACACTACAGCACAAGAGGGGGTCATTAAAATAAAAATACAAATATCCCTCCACTCAATTCAAATACAAACATCCCTCCCATCAATTCAAATACAAACATCCCTCCCCTCAATTCAAATACAAACATCGCTCCACTTAACTCAAATACAAACATTCTGCACAATTTAAATCTTACAGCACAGAAGGAGGCCATTAGGCCCACCATGCCAGTGCCGGCTCCTTGAACGAGCTCTCCAATTAGTTCCACTCCCCTCCGCTCTTTCCCCACAGCCCTGCGAATTTTTCCCCTTCAAGTATTTACTAATTCCCTTTTGAAAGTTATGATTGAATCTGCTTCCACCGCCCTGTCAGGCAGTGTGTTCCAGATCACAACAACTCGCTACGTAAAATCATTTTGACACAGGGCTATGGGGAGAGAGCGGGGCACTGGGATTAGTTTGGGATTGATACAGGGCTATGGGGAGAGAGCGGGGCAGTGGGATTCGTTGGGGATTGATACAGGGCTATGGGGGGAGAGCGGGGCAGTGGGATTAGATTGGGGATTGATTCAGGGTTCTGGGGAGAGAGCGGGGCAGTGGGATTAGTTTGGGGATTGATTCAGGGTTATGGGGAGAGCGGGGCAGTGGGATTAGTTTGGGATTGATACAGGGCTATGGGGAGAGAGCGGGGCAGTGGGATTAGTTTGGGATTGATACAGGGCTATGGAGAGAGAGCGGGACAGTGGGATTAGTTTGGGGATTGATACAGGGCTGTGGGGAGACAGCGGGGCAGTGGGAGTTTGGGATTGATACAGGGCTATGGGGGGAGAGTGGGGCTGTGGGATTCGTTTGGGATTGATACAGGGCTATGGGGAGAGAGCGGGGCAGTGGGATTAGTTTGGGATTGATACAGGGTTTTGGGGGGAGAGCGGGGCAGTAGGATTAGTTTGTGGATTGATACAAGGTTATGGGGAGAGCGCGGGGCAGTGGGATTAATTTTGGGATTGATACAGGGCTATGGGGAAACAGCGGGGCAGTGGGATTAGTTTGGGATTGATACAGGGCTATGGGGAGTGAGCGGGGCAGTGGGATTAGTTTGGGATTGATACAGGGCTATGGGGGGAGAGTGGGACTGTGGGATTCATTTGGGATTGATACAGGGCTATGGGGAGAGAGCAGGGCAGTGGGATTAGTTTGGGATTGATACAGGGCTATGGGGAGAGAGCGGGGCAGTGGGATTAGTTTGGGGATTGATACAGGGCTATGGGGAGAGAGCAGGGCAGTGGGATTAGTTTGGGGATTGATACAGGGCTATGGGGAGTGAGCGGGACAGTGGGATTAGTTTGGGGATTGATACAGGGCTATGGGGAGAGAGCAGGGCAGTGGGATTAGTTTGGGATTGATACAGGGCTATGGGGAGAGAGCGAGGCAGTGGGATTAGTTTGGGGATTGATACAGGGCTATGGTGAGAGAGCGGGGCAGTGGGATTAGTTTGGGGATTGATGCAGGACTATGGGGAGAGAGCGGGGCAGTGGGATTAGTTTGGGGATTGATACAGGGCTATGGGGAGAGAGCGAGGCAGTGGGATTAGTTTGGGGATTGATACAGGGCTATGGGGAGAGAGCGGGGCAGTGGGATTAGTTTGGGATTGATGCAGGGCTATGGGGAGAGGGCGGGGCAGTGGGATTAGTTTGGGATTGATACAGGGCTATGGGGGAGAGCAGGGCAGTGGGATTAGTTTGGGGATTGATGCAGGGCTATGGGGAGAGAGCGGGGCAGTGGGATTAGTTTGGGATTGATACAGGGCTATGGGGGAGAGCAGGGCAGTGGGATTAGTTTGGGGGTTGATACAAGGCTATGGGGAGAGAGCGGGGCAGTGGGATTAGTTTGGGATTGATACAGGGCTATGGGGAGAGAGTGGGGCAGTGGGATTAGTTTGGGATTGATACAGGGCTATGGGGAGAGAGCAGAGCAGTGGGATTAGTTTGGGGATTGAAACAGGGCTCTGGGGAGAGAGCGGGGCAGTGGGATTAGTTTGGGGATTGATACAGGGCTATGGGGAGAGAGCGGGGCAGTGGGATTAGTTTGGGATTGATACAGGGCTATGGGGAGAGAGCAGGGCAGTGGGATTAGTTTGGGGATTGATACAAGGCTATGGGGTGAGAGCGGGGCAGTGGGATTAGTTTGGGATTAATGCAGGGCTATGGGGAGAGAGCGGGGCAGTGGGATTAGTTTGGGATTGATACAGGGCTATGGGGTGAGAGCGGGGCAGTGGGATTAGTTTGGGATTGATACAGGGCTATGGGGAGAGAGCGGGGCAGAGGGATTAGTTTGGGGATTGATGCAGGGCTATGGCGAGAGAGTGGGGCAGTGGGATTAGTTTGGGATTGATACAGGGCTATGGGGAGAGAGCGGGGCAGTGGGATTAGTTTGGGGATTGATACAGGGCTATGGGGAGAGAGCGGGGCAGTGGGATTAGTTTGGGGATTGATACAGGGCTATGGCGAGAGAGTGGGGCAGTGGGATTAGTTTGGGGATTGATACAGGGCTATGGCGAGAGAGCGGGGCAGTGGGATTAGTTTGGGGATTGATACAAGGCTATGGGGAGAGAGCGGGGCAGTGTGATTAGTTTGGGGATTGATACAGGGCTATGGGGTGAGAGCGGGGCAGTGGGATTAGTTTGGGGATTGATACAAGGCTATGGGGAGAGAGCGGGGCAGTGGGATTAGCTTGGGATTAATGCAGGGCTATGGGGAGAGAGCGGGGCAGTGGGATTAGTTTGGGGATTGATACAAGGCTATGGGGAGAGAGCGGGGCAGTGGGATTAGTTTGGGATTAATGCAGGGCTATGGGGAGAGAGCGGGGCAGTGGGATTAGTTTGGGGATTGATACAAGGCTATGGGGTGAGAGTGGGGCAGTGGGATTAGTTTGGGGATTGATACAGGGCTATGGGGAGAGAGAGCGGGGCAGTGGGCTTAGTTTGGGGATTGATACAAGGCTATGGGGAGAGAGCAGGGCAGTGGGATTACTTTGGGGATTGATACAAGGCTATGGGGTGAGAGCGGGGCACTGGGATTAGTTTGGGATTAATGCAGGGCTATGGGGAGAGAGCGCGGCAGTGGGATTAGTTTGGGGATTGATACAAGGCTATGGGGTGAGAGCGGGGCAGTGGGATTAGTTTGGGGATTGATACAGGGCTATGGGGTGAGAGCGGGGCAGTGGGATTAGTTTGGGGATTGATACAGGGCTATGGGGAGAGAGCAGGGCAGTGGGATTAGTTTGGGGATTGATACAAGGCTATGGGGTGAGAGCGGGGCACTGGGATTAGTTTGGGATTAATGCAGGGCTATGGGGAGAGAGCGGGGCAGTGGGATTAGTTTGGGGATTGATACAAGGCTATGGGGTGAGAGCGGGGCAGTGGGATTAGTTTGGGGATTCATACAGGGCTATGGGGAGAGAGCGGGGCAGTGGGATTAGTTTGGGGATTGATACAGGGCTATGGCGAGAGAGCGGGGCAGTGGGATTAGTTTGGGGATTGATACAGGGCTATGGGGTGAGAGCGGGGCAGTGGGATTAGTTTGGGATTGATACAGGGCTATGGGGAGTGAGCGGAGCAGTGGGATTAGTTTGGGATTGATACAGGGCTATCGGGAGAGAGCGGGGCAGTGGGATTAGCTTGGGATTGATACAGGGCTATGGGGAGAGAGCAGGGCAGTGGGATTAGTTTGGGGATTGATACAGGGCTATGGGGGGAGAGTGGGACAGTGGGATTAGTTTGGGGATTGATACAGGGCTATCGGGAGAGAGCGGGGCAGTGGGATTAGTTTGGGGATTGATACAGGGCTATGGGGAGAGAGCAGGGCAGTGGGATTAGTTTGGGGATTGATACAAGGCTATGGGGTGAGAGCGGGGCACTGGGATTAGTTTGGGATTAATGCAGGGCTATGGGGAGAGAGCGGGGCAGTGGGATTAGTTTTGGATTGATACAGGGCTACGGGGTGAGAGCGGGGCAGTGGGATTAGTTTGGAGATTGATACAGGGCTATGGCGAGAGAGCGGGGCAGTGGGATTAGTTTGGGATTGATACAGGGCTATGGCGAGAGAGCGGGGCAGTGGGATTAGTTTGGGATTGATACAGGGCTATGGGGAGAGAGCGGGGCAGTGGGATTAGTTTGGAGATTGATACAGGGCTATGGCGAGAGAGCGGGGCAGTGGGATTAGTTTGGGATTGATACAGGGCTATGGGGAGAGAGCGGGGCAGTGGGATTAGTTTGGGATTGATACAGGGCTATGGGGAGAGAGCGGGGCAGTGGGATTAGTTTGGGGATTGATACAAGGCTATGGGGTGAGAGCGGGGCAGTGGGATTAGTTTGGGGATTGATGCAGGGCTATGGGGAGAGAGCGGGGCAGTGGGATTAGTTTGGGCTTGATACAGGGCTATGGGGAGAGAGCGGGGCAGTGGGATTAGTTTGGGGATTGATACAGGGCTATGGGGAGAGAGCGGGGCAGTGGGATTAGTTTGGGGATTGATACAGGGCTATGGGGAGAGAGCGGGGCAGTGGGATTAGTTTGGGATTGATACAGGGCTATGGGGAGAGAGCGGGGCAGTGGGATTAGTTTGGGGATTGATACAGGGCTGTGGGGAGAGAGCGGGGCAGTGGGATTAGTTTGGGATTGATACAGGGCTATGGGGAGAGAGCAGGGCAGTGGGATTGGTTGGGGATTGATACAGGGCAATGGGGAGAGAGCGGGGCAGTGGGATTAGTTTGGGATTGATACAGGGCTGTGGGGAGAGAGCGGGGCAGTGGGATTAGTTTGGGATTGATACAGGGCTATGGGGAGAGAGCAGGGCAGTGGGATTGGTTGGGGATTGATACAGGGCAGTGGGGAGAGAGCGGGGCAGTGGGATTAGTTTGGGATTGATACAGGGCTATGGGCAGAGAGCGGGGCAGTGGGATTAGTTTGGGATTGATACAGGGCTATGGGGAGAGAGCGGGGCAGTGGGATTAGTTTGGGGATTGATACAGGGCTATGGGGTGAGAGCGGGGCAGTGGGATTAGTTTGGGATTGATACAGGGCTATGGGGAGAGAGCAGGGCAGTGGGATTAGTTTGGGATTGATACAGGGCTATGGGGAGAGAGTGGGACAGTGGGATTAGTTTGGGATTGATACAGGGCTGTGGGAAGAGAGCAGGGCAGTGGGATTAGTTTGGGATTGATACAGGGCTATGGGGAGAGAGCGGGGCAGAGGGATTAGTTTGGGGATTGATGCAGGGCTACGGGGAGAGAGTGGGGCAGTGGGATTAGTTTGGGATTGATACAGGGCTATGGGGAGAGAGCGGGGCAGAGGGATTAGTTTGGGGATTGATGCAGGGCTATGGGGAGAGAGCGGGGCAGTGTGATTAGTTTGGAATTGATACAGGGCTATGGGGAGAGAGCGGGGCAGTGTGACTAGTTTGGAATTGATACAGGGCTATGGGGGAGAGAGCGGGGCAGTGGGAATAGTTTGGGGATTGATACAGGGCTATGGGGAGAGAGCGGGGCAGAGGGATTAGTTTGGGGATTGATGCAGGGCTATGGGGAGAGAGCGGGGCAGTGGGATTAGTTTGGGGATTGATACAGGACTATGGGGAGAGAGCGGGGCAGTGGGATTAGTTTGGTGATTGATACAGGGCTATGGGGAGAAAGCGGGGCAGTGTGATTAGTTTGGAATTGATACAGGGCTATGGGGAGAGAGCGGGGCAGTGTGACTAGTTTGGGATTGATACAGGGCTATGGGGAGAGAGCGGGGCAGTGGGATTAGTTTGGGGATTGATACAGGGCTGTGGGGAGAGAGCGGGGCAGTGGGATTAGTTTGGGATTGATACAGGGCTATGGGGAGAGAGCGGGGCAGTGTGATTAGTTTGGGGATTGATACAGGGCTATGGGGAGAGAGCGGGGCAGTGGGATTAGTTTGGGATTGATACAGGGCTGTGGGGAGAGAGCGGGGCAGTGGGATTAGTTTGGGATTGATACAGGGCTATGGGGTGAGAGCAGGGCATTGGGATTGGTTGGGGATTGATACAGGGCAATGGGGAGAGAGCGAGGCAGTGGGATTAGTTTGGGGATTGATACAGGGCTATGGGGTGAGAGCGGGGCAGTGGGATTAGTTTGGGATTAATGCAGGGCTATGGGGAGAGAGCAGGGCAGTGGGATTAGTTTGGGGATTGATACAAGGCTATGGGGTGAGAGCGGGGCAGTGGGATTAGTTTGGGGATTGATACAGGGCTATGGGGAGAGAGCGGGGCACTGGGATTAGTTTGGGATTAATGCAGGGCTATGGGGAGAGAGCGGGGCAGTGGGATTAGTTTGGGGATTGATACAAGGCTATGGGGAGAGAGCGGGACAGTGGGATTAGTTTGGGATTGATGCAGGGCTATGGGGTGAGAGCGGGGCAGTGGGATTAGTTTGGGATTGATACAGGGCTATGGGGAGAGAGCGGGGCAGTGGGATTAGTTTGGGGCTTGATACAAGGCTATGGGGTGAGAGCGGGACAGTGGGATTAGTTTGGGATTGATGCAGTGCTATGGGGTGAGAGCGGGGCAGTGGGATTAGTTTGGGATTGATACAGGGCTATGGGGAGTGAGCGGGGCAGTGGGATTAGTTTGGGATTGATACAGGGCTATGGGGAGAGAGCAGGGCAGTGGGATTAGTTTGGGATTGATACAGGGCTATGGGGTGAGAGCGGGGCAGTGGGATTAGTTTGGGGATTGATACAGGGCTATGGCGAGAGAGCGGGGCAGTGGGATTAGTTTGGGGATTGATACAGGGCTATGGGGAGAGAGCGGGGCAGTGGGATTAGTTTGGGGATTGATACAGGGATATGGTGAGAGAGCGGGGCAGTGGGAATAGTTTGGGGATTGATGCAGGGCTATGGGGAGAGAGCAGGGCAGTGGGATTAGTTTGGGATTGATACAGGGCTATGGGGAGAGAGTGGGACAGTGGGATTAGTTTGGGATTGATACAGGGCTGTGGGAAGAGAGCAGGGCAGTGGGATTAGTTTGGGATTGATACAGGGTTTTGGGGAGAGAGCGGGGCAGAGGGATTAGTTTGGGGATTGATGCAGGGCTACGGGGAGAGAGTGGGGCAGTGGGATTAGTTTGGGATTGATACAGGGCTATGGGGAGAGAGCGGGGCAGAGGGATTAGTTTGGGGATTGATGCAGGGCTATGGGGAGAGAGCGGGGCAGTGTGATTAGTTTGGAATTGATACAGGGCTATGGGGAGAGAGCGGGGCAGTGGGAATAGTTTGGGGATTGATACAGGGCTATGGGGAGAGAGCGGGGCAGAGGGATTAGTTTGGGGATTGATGCAGGGCTATGGGGAGAGAGCGGGGCAGTGGGATTAGTTTGGGGATTGATACAGGACTATGGGGAGAGAGCGGGGCAGTGGGATTAGTTTGGTGATTGATACCGGGCTATGGGGAGAAAGCGGGGCAGTGTGATTAGTTTGGAATTGATACAGGGCTATGGGGAGAGAGCGGGGCAGTGTGACTAGTTTGGGATTGATACAGGGCTATGGGGAGAGAGCGGGGCAGTGGGATTAGTTTGGGGATTGATACAGGGCTGTGGGGAGAGAGCGGGGCAGTGGGATTAGTTTGGGATTGATACAGGGCTATGGGGAGAGAGCGGGGCAGTGTGATTAGTTTGGGGATTGATACAGGGCTGTGGGGAGAGAGCGGGGCAGTGGGATTAGTTTGGGATTGATACAGGGCTGTGGGGAGAGAGCGGGGCAGTGGGATTAGTTTGGGATTGATACAGGGCTATGGGGTGAGAGCAGGGCAGTGGGATTGGTTGGGGATTGATACAGGGCAATGGGGAGAGAGCGAGGCAGTTGGATTAGTTTGGGGATTGATACAGGGCTATGGGGTGAGAGCGGGGCAGTGGGATTAGTTTGGGATTAATGCAGGGCTATGGGGAGAGAGCAGGGCAGTGGGATTAGTTTGGGGATTGATACAAGGCTATGGGGTGAGAGCGGGGCAGTGGGATTAGTTTGGGGATTGATACAGGGCTATGGGGAGAGAGCGGGGCACTGGGATTAGTTTGGGATTAATGCAGGGCTATGGGGAGAGAGCGGGGCAGTGGGATTAGTTTGGGGATTGATACAAGGCTATGGGGAGAGAGCGGGACAGTGGGATTAGTTTGGGATTGATGCAGGGCTATGGGGTGAGAGCGGGGCAGTGGGATTAGTTTGGGATTGATACAGGGCTATGGGGAGAGAGCGGGGCAGTGGGATTAGTTTGGGGCTTGATACAAGGCTATGGGGTGAGAGCGGGGCAGTGGGATTAGTTTGGGATTGATGCAGGGCTATGGGGTGAGAGCGGGGCAGTGGGATTAGTTTGGGATTGATGCAGGGCTATGGGGTGAGAGCGGGGCAGTGGGATTAGTTTGGGATTGATACAGGGCTATGGGGAGTGAGCGGGGCAGTGGGATTAGTTTGGGATTGATACAGGGCTATGGGGAGAGAGCAGGGCAGTGGGATTAGTTTGGGATTGATACAGGGCTATGGGGTGAGAGCGGGGCAGTGGAATTAGTTTGGGGATTGATACAGGGCTATGGCGAGAGAGCGGGGCAGTGGGATTAGTTTGGGGATTGATACAGGGCTATGGGGAGAGAGCGGGGCAGTGGGATTAGTTTGGGGATTGATACAGGGATATGGTGAGAGAGCGGGGCAGTGGGATTAGTTTGGGGATTGATGCAGGGCTATGGGGAGAGAGCAGGGCAGTGGGATTAGTTTGGGATTGATACAGGGCTATGGGGAGAGAGTGGGACAGTGGGATTAGTTTGGGTTTGATACAGGGCTGTGGGAAGAGAGCAGGGCAGTGGGATTAGTTTGGGATTGATACAGGGCTATGGGGAGAGAGCGGGGCAGAGGGATTAGTTTGGGGATTGATGCAGGGCTACGGGGAGAGAGTGGGGCAGTGGGATTAGTTTGGGATTGATACAGGGCTATGGGGAGAGAGCGGGTCAGAGGGATTAGTTTGGGGATTGATGCAGGGCTATGGGGAGAGAGCGGGGCAGTGTGATTAGTTTGGAATTGATACAGGGCTATGGGGAGAGAGCGGGGCAGTGTGACTAGTTTGGAATTGATACAGGGCTATGGGGAGAGAGCGGGGCAGTGGGATTAGTTTGGGGATTGATACAGGGCTATGGGGGAGAGAGCGGGGCAGTGGGAATAGTTTGGGGATTGATACAGGGCTATGGGGAGAGAGCGGGGCAGAGGGATTAGTTTGGGGATTGATGCAGGGCTATGGGGAGAGAGCGGGGCAGTGGGATTAGTTTGGGGATTGATACAGGACTATGGGGAGAGAGCGGGGCAGTGGGATTAGTTTGGTGATTGATACAGGGCTATGGGGAGAAAGCGGGGCAGTGTGATTAGTTTGGAATTGATACAGGGCTATGGGGAGAGAGCGGGGCAGTGTGACTAGTTTGGGATTGATACAGGGCTATGGGGAGAGAGCGGGGCAGTGGGATTAGTTTGGGGATTGATACAGGGCTGTGGGGAGAGAGCGGGGCAGTGGGATTAGTTTGGGATTGATACAGGGCTATGGGGAGAGAGCGGGGCAGTGTGATTAGTTTGGGGATTGATACAGGGCTGTGGGGAGAGAGCGGGGCAGTGGGATTAGTTTGGCATTGATACAGGGCTGTGGGGAGAGAGCGGGGCAGTGGGATTAGTTTGGGATTGATACAGGGCTATGGGGTGAGAGCAGGGCAGTGGGATTGGTTGGGGATTGATACAGGGCAATGGGGAGAGAGCGAGGCAGTGGGATTAGTTTGGGGATTGATACAGGGCTATGGGGTGAGAGCGGGGCAGTGGGATTAGTTTGGGATTAATGCAGGGCTATGGGGAGAGAGCAGGGCAGTGGGATTAGTTTGGGGATTGATACAAGGCTATGGGGTGAGAGCGGGGCAGTGGGATTAGTTTGGGGATTGATACAGGGCTATGGGGAGAGAGCGGGGCAGTGGGATTAGTTTGGGGATTGATACAAGGCTATGGGGAGAGAGCGGGACAGTGGGATTAGTTTGGGATTGATGCAGGGCTATGGGGTGAGAGCGGGGCAGTGGGATTAGTTTGGGATTGATACAGGGCTATGGGGAGAGAGCGGGGCAGTGGGATTAGTTTGGGGCTTGATACAAGGCTATGGGGTGAGAGCGGGACAGTGGGATTAGTTTGGGATTGATGCAGGGCTATGGGGTGAGAGCGGGGCAGTGGGATTAGTTTGGGATTGATACAGGGCTATGGGGAGTGAGCGGGGCAGTGGGATTAGTTTGGGATTGATACAGGGCTATGGGGAGAGAGCGGGGCAGTGGGATTAGTTTGGGATTGATACAGGGCTATGGGGAGAGAGCGGGGCAGTGGGATTAGTTTGGGATTGATACAGGGCTATGGGGTGAGAGCAGGGCAGTGGGATTAGTTTGGGGATTGATACAGGGCTATGGGGAGAGAGCGGGGCAGTGGGGTTAGTTTGGGGATTGATACAGGGCTATGGGGAGAGAGCGGGGCAGTGGGATTAGTTTGGGGATTGATACAGGGCTATGGCGAGAGAGCGGGGCAGTGGGATTAGTTTGGGGATTGATACAGGGCTATGGGGAGAGGGCGGGGCAGTGGGATTAGTTTGGGGATTGATACAGGGCTATGGGGAGAGAGCAGGGCAGTGGGATTAGTTTGGGGATTGATACAAGGCTATGGGGAGAGAGCAGGGCAGTGAGATTAGTTTGGGGATTGATACAGGGCTATGAGGAGAGAGCGGGGCAGTGGGATTAGTTTGGGGATTGATACAGGGATATGGTGAGAGAGCGGGGCAGTGGGATTAGTTTGGGGATTGATGCAGGGCTATGGGGAGAGAGCAGGGCAGTGGGATTAGTTTGGGGATTGATACAGGGCTATGGCGAGAGAGCGGGGCAGTGGGATTAGTTTGGGGATTGATACAGGGCTATGGGGAGAGAGCGGGGCAGTGGGATTAGTTTGGGGATTGATACAGGGATATGGTGAGAGAGCAGGGCAGTGGTATTAGTTTGGGGATTGATACAGGGCTATGGTGAGAGAGCGGGGCAGTGGGATTAGTTTGGGGATTGATACAGTGCTATGGGGAGAGAGCAGGGCAGTGGGATTAGTTTGGGGATTGATACAAGGCTATGGGGTGAGAGCGGGGCAGTGGGATTAGTTTGGGGATTGATACAGGGCTATGGGGTGAGAGCAGGGCAGTGGGATTAGTTTGGGATTGATACAGGGCTATGGGGAGAGAGCGGGGCAGTGGGATTAGTTTGGGGATTGAGGCAGGGCTATGGGGGGAGAGCGGGGCAGTGGGATTAGTTTGGGGATTGAGGCAGGGCTATGGGGAGAGAGCGGAGCAGTGGGATTAGTTTGGGATTAATGCAGGGCTATGGGGAGAGAGCGGGGCAGTGGGATTAGTTTGGGATTAATGCAGGGCTATGGGGAGAGAGCGGGGCAGTGGGATTAGTTTGGGGATTGATACAGGGCTATGGGGAGAGAGCAGGGCAGTGGGATTAGTTTGGGGATTGATACAGGGCTATGGGGAGAGAGCGGGGCAGTGGGATTAGTTTGGGGATTGATACAGGGCTATGGGGAGAGAGTGGGACAGTGGGATTAGTTTGGGGATTGATACAGGGCTATGGGGAGAGAGCAGGGCAGTGGGATTAGTTTGGGATTAATGCAGGGCTATGGGGAGAGAGCGGGGCAGTGTGATTAGTTTGGGGATTGAGGCAGGGCTATGGGGAGAGAGCGGAGCAGTGGGATTAGTTTGGGATTAATGCAGGGCTATGGGGAGAGAGTGGGGCAGTGGGATTAGTTTGGGATTGATACAGGGCTGTGGGGAGAGAGCGGGGCAGTGGGATTAGTTTGGGATTGATACAGGGCTGTGGGGAGAGAGCGGGGCAGTGGGATTAGTTTGGGATTGATACAGGGCTATGGGGTGAGAGCAGGGCAGTGGGATTGGTTGGGGATTGATACAGGGCAATGGGGAGAGAGCGAGGCAGTGGGATTAGTTTGGGGATTGATACAGGGCTATGGGGTGAGAGCGGGGCAGTGGGATTAGTTTGGGATTAATGCAGGGCTATGGGGAGAGAGCAGGGCAGTGGGATTAGTTTGGGGATTGATACAAGGCTATGGGGTGAGAGCGGGGCAGTGGGATTAGTTTGGGGATTGATACAGGGCTATGGGGAGAGAGCGGGGCACTGGGATTAGTTTGGGATTAATGCAGGGCTATGGGGAGAGAGCGGGGCAGTGGGATTAGTTTGGGGATTGATACAAGGCTATGGGGAGAGAGCGGGACAGTGGGATTAGTTTGGGATTGATGCAGGGCTATGGGGTGAGAGCGGGGCAGTGGGATTAGTTTGGGATTGATACAGGGCTATGGGGAGAGAGCGGGGCAGTGGGATTAGTTTGGGGCTTGATACAAGGCTATGGGGTGAGAGCGGGGCAGTGGGATTAGTTTGGGATTGATGCAGGGCTATGGGGTGAGAGCGGGGCAGTGGGATTAGTTTGGGATTGATGCAGGGCTATGGGGTGAGAGCGGGGCAGTGGGATTAGTTTGGGATTGATACAGGGCTATGGGGAGTGAGCGGGGCAGTGGGATTAGTTTGGGATTGATACAGGGCTATGGGGAGAGAGCAGGGCAGTGGGATTAGTTTGGGATTGATACAGGGCTATGGGGTGAGAGCGGGGCAGTGGAATTAGTTTGGGGATTGATACAGGGCTATGGCGAGAGAGCGGGGCAGTGGGATTAGTTTGGGGATTGATACAGGGCTATGGGGAGAGAGCGGGGCAGTGGGATTAGTTTGGGGATTGATACAGGGATATGGTGAGAGAGCGGGGCAGTGGGATTAGTTTGGGGATTGATGCAGGGCTATGGGGAGAGAGCAGGGCAGTGGGATTAGTTTGGGATTGATACAGGGCTATGGGGAGAGAGTGGGACAGTGGGATTAGTTTGGGTTTGATACAGGGCTGTGGGAAGAGAGCAGGGCAGTGGGATTAGTTTGGGATTGATACAGGGCTATGGGGAGAGAGCGGGGCAGAGGGATTAGTTTGGGGATTGATGCAGGGCTATGGGGAGAGAGCGGGGCAGTGGGAATAGTTTGGGGATTGATACAGGGCTATGGGGAGAGAGCGGGGCAGAGGGATTAGTTTGGGGATTGATGCAGGGCTATGGGGAGAGAGCGGGGCAGTGGGATTAGTTTGGGGATTGATACAGGACTATGGGGAGAGAGCGGGGCAGTGGGATTAGTTTGGTGATTGATACAGGGCTATGGGGAGAAAGCGGGGCAGTGTGATTAGTTTGGAATTGATACAGGGCTATGGGGAGAGAGCGGGGCAGTGTGACTAGTTTGGGATTGATACAGGGCTATGGGGAGAGAGCGGGGCAGTGGGATTAGTTTGGGGATTGATACAGGGCTGTGGGGAGAGAGCGGGGCAGTGGGATTAGTTTGGGATTGATACAGGGCTATGGGGAGAGAGCGGGGCAGTGTGATTAGTTTGGGGATTGATACAGGGCTGTGGGGAGAGAGCGGGGCAGTGGGATTAGTTTGGCATTGATACAGGGCTGTGGGGAGAGAGCGGGGCAGTGGGATTAGTTTGGGATTGATACAGGGCTATGGGGTGAGAGCAGGGCAGTGGGATTGGTTGGGGATTGATACAGGGCAATGGGGAGAGAGCGAGGCAGTGGGATTAGTTTGGGGATTGATACAGGGCTATGGGGTGAGAGCGGGGCAGTGGGATTAGTTTGGGATTAATGCAGGGCTATGGGGAGAGAGCAGGGCAGTGGGATTAGTTTGGGGATTGATACAAGGCTATGGGGTGAGAGCGGGGCAGTGGGATTAGTTTGGGGATTGATACAGGGCTATGGGGAGAGAGCGGGGCAGTGGGATTAGTTTGGGGATTGATACAAGGCTATGGGGAGAGAGCGGGACAGTGGGATTAGTTTGGGATTGATGCAGGGCTATGGGGTGAGAGCGGGGCAGTGGGATTAGTTTGGGATTGATACAGGGCTATGGGGAGAGAGCGGGGCAGTGGGATTAGTTTGGGGCTTGATACAAGGCTATGGGGTGAGAGCGGGACAGTGGGATTAGTTTGGGATTGATGCAGGGCTATGGGGTGAGAGCGGGGCAGTGGGATTAGTTTGGGATTGATACAGGGCTATGGGGAGTGAGCGGGGCAGTGGGATTAGTTTGGGATTGATACAGGGCTATGGGGAGAGAGCGGGGCAGTGGGATTAGTTTGGGATTGATACAGGGCTATGGGGAGAGAGCGGGGCAGTGGGATTAGTTTGGGATTGATACAGGGCTATGGGGTGAGAGCAGGGCAGTGGGATTAGTTTGGGGATTGATACAGGGCTATGGGGAGAGAGCGGGGCAGTGGGGTTAGTTTGGGGATTGATACAGGGCTATGGGGAGAGAGCGGGGCAGTGGGATTAGTTTGGGGATTGATACAGGGCTATGGCGAGAGAGCGGGGCAGTGGGATTAGTTTGGGGATTGATACAGGGCTATGGGGAGAGGGCGGGGCAGTGGGATTAGTTTGGGGATTGATACAGGGCTATGGGGAGAGAGCAGGGCAGTGGGATTAGTTTGGGGATTGATACAAGGCTATGGGGAGAGAGCAGGGCAGTGAGATTAGTTTGGGGATTGATACAGGGCTATGAGGAGAGAGCGGGGCAGTGGGATTAGTTTGGGGATTGATACAGGGATATGGTGAGAGAGCGGGGCAGTGGGATTAGTTTGGGGATTGATGCAGGGCTATGGGGAGAGAGCAGGGCAGTGGGATTAGTTTGGGGATTGATACAGGGCTATGGCGAGAGAGCGGGGCAGTGGGATTAGTTTGGGGATTGATACAGGGCTATGGGGAGAGAGCGGGGCAGTGGGATTAGTTTGGGGATTGATACAGGGATATGGTGAGAGAGCAGGGCAGTGGTATTAGTTTGGGGATTGATACAGGGCTATGGTGAGAGAGCGGGGCAGTGGGATTAGTTTGGGGATTGATACAGTGCTATGGGGAGAGAGCAGGGCAGTGGGATTAGTTTGGGGATTGATACAAGGCTATGGGGTGAGAGCGGGGCAGTGGGATTAGTTTGGGGATTGATACAGGGCTATGGGGTGAGAGCAGGGCAGTGGGATTAGTTTGGGATTGATACAGGGCTATGGGGAGAGAGCGGGGCAGTGGGATTAGTTTGGGGATTGAGGCAGGGCTATGGGGGGAGAGCGGGGCAGTGGGATTAGTTTGGGGATTGAGGCAGGGCTGTGGGGAGAGAGCGGAGCAGTGGGATTAGTTTGGGATTAATGCAGGGCTATGGGGAGAGAGCGGGGCAGTGGGATTAGTTTGGGATTAATGCAGGGCTATGGGGAGAGAGCGGGGCAGTGGGATTAGTTTGGGGATTGATACAGGGCTATGGGGAGAGAGCAGGGCAGTGGGATTAGTTTGGGGATTGATACAGGGCTATGGGGAGAGAGCGGGGCAGTGGGATTAGTTTGGGGATTGATACAGGGCTATGGGGAGAGAGTGGGACAGTGGGATTAGTTTGGGGATTGATACAGGGCTATGGGGAGAGAGCAGGGCAGTGGGATTAGTTTGGGATTAATGCAGGGCTATGGGGAGAGAGCGGGGCAGTGTGATTAGTTTGGGGATTGAGGCAGGGCTATGGGGAGAGAGCGGAGCAGTGGGATTAGTTTGGGATTAATGCAGGGCTATGGGGAGAGAGTGGGGCAGTGGGATTAGTTTGGGATTGATACAGGGCTATGGGGAGAGAGCGGGGCAGTGGGATTAGTTTGGGGATTGATACAGGGCTATGGGGAGAGAGTGGGACAGTGGGATTAGTTTGGGGATTGATACAGGGCTATGGGGAGAGAGCAGGGCAGTGGGATTAGTTTGGGATTGATACAGGGCTATGGGGAGAGAGCGAGGCAGTGGGATTAGTTTGGGGATTGATACAGGGCTATGGTGAGAGAGCGGGGCAGTGGGATTAGTTTGGGGATTGATGCAGGGCTATGGGGAGAGGGCGGGGCAGTGGGATTAGTTTGGG